>NC_133811.1:27517524-27567524 GCF_043250625.1 Sebastes fasciatus
TTTAAGTACAAATTTGAGGTAATTGTACTTTACTGGAGTATTTCTTTCCTCATGCTATTTATCTGGCAGCTTTAGTTAATTAACAAATTACGATTTTTGCTCAATAAAACAGTAAAATCCTGGTTTTACATTAATGCCTGAGTAATAATAATCTACTGATAGAATATATAATAGTCATAGTTTTAATACTTTAACTATATTTTTACTGATTATGCTGACATACTTTTACAGACTGTGTTTTTTGTCCGTCACCATCTGGGTTTTTGGCCTTTGCCATCTTGGTATTTGACTGTAGCCATCTTAGCTTCACTTCTCAGACCCGGAGGTTGCTGCCTGGGCGTTCCTGAGATAATCGCATTCACGAGAATGGGACGGACGGACGGACGGACGGACAACCCAAAGTCATAACGCCTCCACCTACATCTGTTGCATAAAAACTGCAGTAATGTTCCTTTGAATGCCGAACATGTAAAGTACATGTACACGTGATACTACTGGACATTCTACTGACATATAAAAGGTTCACAGCACATTTACACATGCTGCTCTGAAGAACACACACACACACACACACACACACACACACACACACACACACACACACACACACACACACACACACACACACACACACACACACACACACACGAGTCATCTGTCAACCAGATTGTAGCCCAGCGCCGCTCATCCACCGTCATGCAGAGAGGGTGGAGCTGTTTAATGAAATGATGCTCCATCATCATCATCATCAGGTTACATAACTATTGACCGCCATTACCCCCTTGTTACTGTCAGACATAATTCATTGTGTGTCTGTATCTGTGTGTGCGTTGGCGTCCAGACGACGCCCGCTGACTCACATCAGTCCGACAGCAGCGCTGATCAATTACAGCCAGAGATCAGAAGAGACGACCACGGATCAATAACCATTACTGCATATGTGTGTGTGTGTGTGTGTGTGTGTGTGTGTGTGTGTGTGTGTGTCGTCTCCACTGAAATACACTCTTACTTTGTTTAAAGTTTAATAGTGTGTCTTTAAAAATACTTATATATTATGTTTGTATTTCTTAGCAGAAGAAGAGTAGAAGAAAGGTCACTTCCTGTTCCATCTGAGGGAAATTAAAAATAAGATTAGATCTGCAGAGTTTATTTTTAGAAGGTTTAAAGTGTTTTCAGAAGAGAAGAAAAGAAAAATGACAAACTGACTACAGAGGAAGACAGGAGCTAGTGTGAGTATACATACAGTATATACTGTATCCGTGAGTTTTATTTCTCCTAATTAAACTATTAAACATTTATTTGCAGCATCATCAATAGTTCAGAAGAAGCCCTCTCTGTGCAGAGCAACTTTAAACTCTGCGTCAACACTTTATGATGCTTCTTTAATTCAACACAAAGGAGCCAGACGCATCAAACTCTGTAGATTTAAACTGTGTGTACGCACAAACACAGAAAGACTTATAAAGCTGCTTGATCTGTTTTATAAATCTAAATAATTGTCATTAAATCATCTTTATACATCCGTGGTCAGCTCCATCGGGGCCGTTTGAATGCATTTAACATAAATGTCAGTATCTGGGTGCTCTACAGTTGTAACGTTGGCAAATTTGACGACGGAGATGAGAGCGACGGCCGGCTTGACCGCAATGTTACCGCGATACGATAACATTTCCTGTCCGTGACAGAGTTAGCATGCAGCTTTAGCCGTGATGTCTAGCTCTGCTTTTCCTGCAATGGGTGAAACCCAGTGTTTCCATCCTTTACTGGATGTGTAGTGTTTACCACGCTGGATTCAACATGTGAGGGTGCAGGTCGTATCCACGCCAACCCTCCAGCGTTTTATACTTTCTCGTTTCAGCTCGCTGCGGTTTGTTTTTGTTGAAGGATCCAGAACGGATATGACGTCAAACGTATAAAAAGAACGGAGCTGACGGGAGAGCTAGCGACAACCTAGGTGAAGTTAGAGGAAGTATACAGGTGTGACTACGTCTGGTTTTCAAAATAAGGTGTTAACAAAGGGAACTGTATATACAAAGTATATATATGGAAATAAGATAGATTGGAGCAAATCCAATTCACCGCGGACTGCCATGTCTGTACAGTTCAAACGTTGCTTCTGAAACGTTCGCAGTGAACATTTGATGAAGTGAACAATCAGCTCAAACACACCTGAAGCGTTTCCCCCCTCGTGTGGTTTAGTGTTTTCAGTTTAAATGTAAATCAGCTTCATTACGTGTGATTGAACATTGTGTCCTGACAGCGAACACGTCGATTGGAAACGAACCCCGCCGACAACAACACACCCACTGTACGTGTTCCTAACGAGGGGAAGTGATTGTTGCCACGGCGATGCCTGACAGCTCGTCAATAAGTCATCTCAGCAGGTACGACTGCTGGACGCTGATGGTGGAGAGACTCTCACTGACCACAGTGGAGAGAGGACAGGATATGAAACTGGACTTTTTAACACGTTTTTCTGCTTTCTGCATCTTGATTTAAGAACGTGTTTTAACAACCACTGAATAAGAAACAGCAGCTGAGGTGTTGGAGCTGTGAGGTCCAGCTGGGTTACAGACAGGAGCCCGACTCCTCTGATAATAGTGGACAAAAAGCCCATCATGTTGGTTTCTGTACAAACAAGGCTGCAGTGTGTGTGACGTCTACTTCCTCTATATTTGTTTGCATTTTAGTCAAATTATCTCCATTTAAAGTATGCCGAATTATCTAGGACCAAAGGAAGTGAACTGGGATCGGGCCTTATACCCAGTGGAGGGCCAGGTTAGGGCCAAAGGAAGTGAACTGGGATCGGGCCTTATACCCAGTGGAGGGCCAGGTTAGGGCCAAAGGAAGTGAACTGGGATTGGGCCTTATACTCAGTGGAGGGACAGGTTAGGACCAAAGTAAGTGAACTAGGATCGGGTCTTATACCCAGTGGAGGGCCAGGTTAGGACCAAAGGAAGTGAACTGGGATCGGGCCTTATACGCAGTGGAGGGCCAGGTTAGGACCAAAGGAAGTCAACTGGGATTGGGCCTTATACTCAGTGGAGGGCCAGGTTAGGACCAAAGGAAGTGAACTGGGATCGGGCCTTATAAGCAGTGGAGGGCCAGGTTAGGACCAAAGTAAGTGAACTGGGATCGGGCCTTATACGTAGTGGAGGGCCAGGTTAGGACCAAAGGAAGTGAACTGGGATCAGGCCTTATATGCAGTGGAGGGCCAGGTTAGGACCAAAGTAAGTGAACTGGGATCGGGCCTTATACGCAGTGGAGGGCCAGGTTAGGACCAAAGGAAGTGAACTGGTATCAGGCTTTAACTGGTTGTTGTTCCTCTCTGATGTGTTGTGTGTTTCTAATGAATCGGTGTTATTTCAGCTGATGTTGTTGAACCTGTTTCTCTCTCTCTGCACACTTCATCTCCCTTTATTTCACAGCTGTAATTAATTTCTGTGTCTAATCTCGCTGTTGATGAAATCTGTCCGACTGATAGGAGGAAGTGTTTCACTGTTGTCGCCTCTCCTCTCCTCATCCCTCCATCCCTCCATCCCTCTCTCTCTCTTCCTTTCACACTTCTGTCTTATTTTTGGGTTGATTATAATTATCTGGTGTTGGAATGTTTTTTTCTTTTCTCTTTTGGCTCCTGAGCTGATTCAATCTGTCGTCCAGTCTGCTGCTTCTTTATCGCCTCCATTCAAATGTTGCTCAAAGTTTTGGATGATTTTCTGAAGTTTCAGCATAAATAAAATAGGATTCAGTGCATGTTCCCATTTGAACTATCTTTATGTGAATGGTCTGAAATCAATTTTTCTATTATAGTATTTACTATAGTTAAATGTTATAGTATTTATCATAGTTTAATATTATAGTGTTTATTATAGATTATTATTAAAGTATTTATTATAGTTTATTGTTATAGTATTTATTTTAGTTTATTATTATAGTATTTACTATAGTTTATTATTATAGTATTGATTATAGTTTATTATTATAGTATCTACTATAGTTTATTATTATAGTATTTATTATAGTTTATTATTATAGTATTTATTATAGTTTATTATTATGGTATTTATTATAGTTTATTATTATAGTTTATTGTTATAGTATTGATTATAGTTTATTATTATGGTATTTATTATAGTTTATTATTATAGTATTTATTATAGTTTATTATTATAGTATTGATTATAGTTTATTATTATAGTATTTATTATAGTTTATTATTATAGTATTTATTATAGTTTATTATTATAGTATTTATTATAGTTTATTATTTTATTATTTATTATAGTTTATTATTATGGTATTGATTATAGTTTATTATTATGGTATTTATTATAGTTATTTCCATATGTCTCTCGACCTGTCTCTGTCTGTCTATGGATAACAATACTGTGTCTTATCACTGTGTTCAGATCAGTCGATCAGAAATCTAAATATAAATGAAGTAAAAACAGGTCCGTGTGGATATAAATACAGTGACAGCTCCTCTTTCTTCTGTCAGAGTCTCAGGCTTCGTACTGAGCCCGTGCAGTCCGCCCCGCGGCTGTTTTTGGATGGAACATGTCGACAGATTTAGCGTCACAGCGGCTCTCCTCCTGTTTACAGTCGCTTTGTTTTAACACTTTCACCTCTGAGGGTGTAAAGAAAAATGTGTTTCTATAAATGTGTGACATGAGGAGAAGTTTCTCCTTCCTTCCTTTGTCAATCAGATTTGGGATTTTGGATCTGATCAGTTAAATATCTGGATCAGCTTATAAAACCTGAACTAAGACACAAAGTTGGGTAATGTCGGCCTGCTGACTCATCTCATTTACCTCTCTGTATTTGCTGGAATAATTCCAACGTTTTGGTGAATATTCTTATTCAGAAGAAGAAGATGGATATCAATCAGGATGTGGTTACCTTAGCTTAGCATAAAGACAGGAAGCACAGGGAAACAGCTAGCCTGTAGACCTGAACCAGATTTAATCTCAATCCATCCAATAGAAGTTGAGATATTTCAGTCTGAACCAAAGCGGTGAACAAGCTGACTGACATTAACATCCATAAAGCTGCAAGCATTTCTGAAAATACCCTCACCAACACCTCTAAATCTCACTAATCAACACCGTGTATCTCGTTTAACTTGCAGCAGGAAAAGCGTCTCATGAAAAGCGTCAACTGCAAATAGTTGAAGCACATAACTCGCCATAAAAAACACAAAATGACACTTTTACTGTTTGTGTAAAATAAACTCGTTTTGAGTCTCTCTGGTCATTTTGTATCTCTTTGTATCTCTTTGTATTAATTTTGTATCTATTTGTATTTGTTTTTTTATCTCTTTGTGGTTGTTTTGTATCACTTTGTATTAATTTTTAATCTTTTTTTTTGATTTTGTATCTCTATGTATTCGTTTTGTATCTCGTATTTGTTTTGTATCTCTTTGTGGTAGTTTTGTATCACTGTATTCATTTTGTAACTCTTTGTATTAATTTTGTATCTCTTTGTAGTCGTTTTGTATCTCTTTGTATTCATTTTGTTTCTCTGTCGTCCTTTTGTATCTCTTTGTATTCTTTTGTATCTATTTGTATTCGTTTTGTATCTCTTTGTATTAATTTTGTATCTCTTTGTGGTCATTTTGTATCTCTCTGTATTTGTTTTGTATCTTTATGGTCAATTTGGATCTCTTTGTATTCGTTTTGTATCTCTGTCGTCCTTTTGTATCTCTTTGTATTCTTTTGTATCTATTTGTATTCGTTTTGTATCTCTTTGTATTAATTTTGTATCACTTTGTGGTAATTTTGTATCTCTCTGTATTTGTTTTGTATCTTTGTGGTCAATTTGTATCTCTTTGTGGTTGTTTTGTATTTCTTTGTATTCATTTTGTATCTCTTTGTGGTCATTTTGTATCATTTTGTGGTTGTTTTGTATCTCTTTGTGGTCATTTTGTATCTCTCTGTATTTGATTTGTATCTTGTTGTATTTGTTTTGTATCTCTTTGTAGTGGTTTTGTATCTTTGTAGTCAATTTGTATGTCATTTATTCAATTTGTATCTCTTTGTGGTTGTTTTGTATTTCTTTGTATTCATTTTGTATCTCTTTGTGGTCATTTTGTATCTTTTTGTAGTCGTTTTGTATCTCTTTATATTAATTTTGTATCTCTTTGTATTAATTTTGTATCTCTTCATATTCATTTTGTATCTCTTTGTATTTGTTTTGTATCTTTGTATTCATTTTGTATCTCTTTGTGGTCATTTTGTATCACTTAGTATTCATTTTGTATCTTTTTGTATTTATTTTGTATCTCTTTGTGGTCATTTTGTATCTCTTTGTGGTCATTTTGTATCACTTAGTATTCATTTTGTATCTTTTTGTATTTATTTTGTATCTCTTTGTGGTCATTTTGTATCTCTCTGTATTTGTTATGTATCTTTGTGGTCAATTTGTATCTCTTTGTGGTTGTTTTGTATTTCTTTGTATTCATTTTGTATCTCTTTGTGGTCATTTTGTATCATTTTGTGGTCGTTTTGTATCTCTTTGTGGTCATTTTGTATTTCTCTGTATTTGTTTTGTATCTTGTTGTATTTGTTTTGTATCTCTTTGTAGTGGTTTTGTATCTTTGTGGTCAATTTGTATGTTATGTATTCAATTTGTATCTCTTTGTGGTCGTTTTGTATCTCTTTGTACTCGTTCTGTGTCTCTTTGTATTCGTTTTGTATCTCTTTGTATTTTTTTTTGTATTTCTTTGTATTCGTTTTGCATCTCTCTGTGGTAATTTTGTATCATTTTGTGGTCGTTTTGTATCTTTTTTTGGTCATTTTGTATTTCTTTGTGGTTGTTTTGCATCTCTTCAGATTTTTATCTTTGGATCTTTGGGGCTCCTGACCTCTGAACCACCGCTCTACTTGATGGTCCAAATGCTTTTCAGATCATCAAAATTGATCTCTGCATTTATTGTTTTGTTATAATGACACTAAATCTAAAACATATTGATTATCACTCTTTAAAAACCCAACATCAGTTATAGCACATAAACTGCAACTCATGATGAATATCAAACAGCTCTCTACAACATTTCTCAGGGTTATAAAGACAGCTTTTTGTGCAGAGAGTAAACAACATGAAAGCATCACATTTTCTTGCGTGGTTACCGGCCCGAGACGCCATCACACGCCCATCACACATACAGAGGTCTACGACACCGCTCACCTCCCTGCACCACCCTGAACCCTCGCAGTCTGGACCCACAGGACTCCCCACAGACATGATCCAGGTAGAATAGACAAACTGAAATTAAAAGGGAAGTTGGGACTCACCCTGCAGCGGTCACCCGGCGGCGGTCTCGACGGCGGCGGCGGGGTCACCGCCTGCACTCCAAGACAGCCGAGCACTGAAGCAACACTTTCCTGGGAGAACAAGTTGTCACCATCCTCTCATCCTCTCGCTTCCTCTCCAGAGGTTGGAAGCAGAAACAGGAGAATCTGGCAGTCTGATTGGATGTTTTTTTTTTTTTATTTCATTGTTTTTTATTTTGGCGAGAGAGAAAAAGAGTCTTCTTCTTCTTATGCTGCTCAGCTCGCGCCGCGCCTTACCTCTCCTCTCTGCCTTCGACAACAACTGTGAGGAGGATGCTGGCTGGTGCTGGCTGTGTCTCGTCGCCCGTGGCAACCAGTTGCTATAGCGATGGACCCGAGCTCATTGGGAGACTGAGGTGATGATGGAGACATGGGGAGACCTATGAAGGGACGTAGAGGAGTTTGTTTACATGGAAGTTTACTAAAGAATGGATCAGCTGGAGTGTGTGATTATGTTGACATGCTTCTCATGTCTTTTCTTTAAACATCTTTAAGTTGTTTCACTCGTGTCATGTTTTTAAATCGCTCTGAGATAGGTTACTGAACATGGAACCTCTGTAATACAGTAGAACGGTATAATATAATGGTTAATATTACAATATTTATGGACGGCTGTGAGACAACAAGATCCTGGGTACAGACATGTAGAGCCATCACCCCTCCAGAGAAAGACACCTGACTGAAAATCACTCTTTGTGGTTGCTTTACATCACAAGCCAACCACAGTGGATGGCAAGCAACCGCTTTGTTCAAGTTTTTTTAATTGTTTGCAATGGGAGCGTCGCGTTTTTTCTAGGGCTGGAACGATACACCTACCTCTCGATACGATACTATCACAAGAGCAGAAAATTGCAGTTGGTTGTTCAATATGTTCAGTCTGCAACCTCACCGCTAGATACCGCCAGATCCTACACACTAGACCTTTAAGAGTGAAGTTGAAATATTGAGAATAAAGCATAAATCCAACCATTATCAATAACCACTTATTCAGGGTCATGTGGGGGTGGGGGGTGGGGGGTGGGGGATCCCAGCTGACATTGGGAGTAAACCCACGTTAACCTGCATGTCTTTGGGAGGAAACCGGAGAACCCGGAGTAAACCCACATTGACTTGCATGTATTTGGTCTGTGGGAGGAAACCGGAGAACTCTGAGAAAACCCCACGCTAACCTGCATGTCTTTGGACTCTGGGAGGAAACTGGAGAACCCCCACGCTAACAACATGCAAACTCCACACAGAAGGGCCCCAAGCCGGATTTGAACCTGCAACCCTTTAGCTGAGTCAACATAAATTGCAGCTTGTGTGTTCATGGTGATGAAGGATCATGTGACCCAGTGATGCTCATTGATGTGGTTTTAACAGCACAGAGGAAGAAGAGATATCAGGGTACTTGTTAGTAGATAATTCACTGCTGCCTTGAGTCTTCAGATTTTTACTTTAACACAACAAACATGTTTGACAGGATCCATAATCTGATCTGTGGTATTTGGGCCATTTAACAGTTTAAAGATGAACTAATTAGCACCATCTGCTGGACAAACTCTGTCATGAATGACCTCAAACACATGTTACAGGTGCTCATCAGATATGTCAGATATATCTGTGGTAAGATCATATATACATTACTCTGTATCCTCCATTAGGACTTGGAACAACAACGTGAATTGTTTTCTAAAATGAAAGAGGAGACATGTGACTGTAATCACTGCAAACCTAAAATTATGTGTGAGTGTCACAGCTGCAGTGACAGACAGCTGTGTTATTACAGGATGTTAATGTTAATGCATGCAGTCAGTCGCGTGTGATGGAGGCGTCATCACAGCAGCTGCAACCAGAGACCACACAATAATTATCACCTCCTCCGGTGTCTCTGGTGGTGTCAGCTACAGGTATGCAGATAACACAGAGTGCTTCGATGCTCCTGAATATAGTTTGATTCACACAGAACATGTTCGATGAAGTGGATGTTAACACGGAGAGATAAATGCAGCCAAACGCACTGAAATGTCTTAAAGAAGGAAAGTTTAACGGCAGTTGTTTAGCGTCCTTTTGTTGATGTTTTGCGTCTCTCTGTGGAAGTTCTGTGTCTCTTTGTGGTCATTTTGAGTCTCTTTGAGGACGTTTTGCGTCTCTTTGTTAACGTTTTGCATCTCTCTGTTGATGTTTTGCATCTCTTCGTGGACGTTTTGCATCTCTTTGTTGATGTTTGCATCTCTTTGTGGATGTTTTGCGTCCTTCTGTTGACATTTTGCATCCCTTTATTGATGTTTTGAATCTCTTTGTGGCAATTTTGAGTATCTTTGTGGACGTTTTGCATCCTTCTGTGGACATTTTGCATCCCTTTGTTGATGTTTTGCGTCTCTTTGTGGTAATTTTGATTCTCTTTGTTGACATTTTGCGTCTCTTTGTTAACGTTTTGCATCTTTCTGTGAACGTTTTGCATCTCTCTGTTGATGTTTTGAGTCTCTTTGTGGTCATTTTGAGTCTCTTTGTAGACGTTTTGCGTCTCTTCGTGGACGTTTTGCATCTCTTTGTTGATGTTTGCGTCTCCTTGTGGAAGTTTTGCATCTCTCTGCTGATTTGCGTCTCTTTGTGTTCATTTTGAGTCTCTTTGAGGACGTTTTGCATCTTTCTGTGGGCGTTTTGCATCTCTTTGTTGATGTTTGCATCTCTTTGTGGACGTTTTGCATTTCTTTGTTGATGTTTGCGTCTCTTTGTGGACGTTT
The DNA here is from genome assembly GCF_043250625.1 of Sebastes fasciatus. Lineage (NCBI taxonomy): Eukaryota > Metazoa > Chordata > Actinopteri > Perciformes > Sebastidae > Sebastes > Sebastes fasciatus. Next base: position 27,527,582 of record NC_133811.1, read on the forward strand.
TGCGTCTCTGATGATGTTTTGCGTCTCTTTGTGGACGTTTTGCGTCTCTCTGATGATGTTTTGCGTCTCTTTGTGGACGTTTTGCCTCTCTTTGTTGATGTGTTGCGTCTCTTTGTGGACGTTTTGCGTCTCTTTGTGGACGTTTTGCGTCTCTTTGTGGACGTTTTGCATTTCTTTATTGATGTAGACACAACTCACAGCTGTATGAGTAGGCTACATCATCTCTGTATGCTCAGGTAATACAATAAAACTAGCTTTACAGCGTCTTCACTAATTCTCTACAGGCTGACATATCTAACTGCTATCTTAGCTGCCTGTCTGTTAGCATTAACACTGTTTACTAGTCAGAAATACTGATTTCAAACACTTTTCTTTTTTTTTAATTATTATTTCAAAATGACAGTATACATAACAGCAGGAAACATTAAAAACATTTACATACAGAAGAAGCGAAAACATAAACAAAGAGCTGTTCCAAACATAAAAGGACAACAGAAATGAAACAAAACCAACATAAAAAAATAATAATAATAATAATAAAAAAGACCAGTAGTATGACAATAATTTCACTTAAAAACATTAAAGATATTGCATACATTCGTTTTCATTGCTTTTTTGTTTGTGAGGAAGAAATTGTTGACAGATATAATTCCATTTCTTTCATAGATACAAAGAAATTAGGCTTTTTTGGGGTAAATTAACACTTGTGAATGTGGAACTTCGCGAGAATTAAAATTAAATTAATAAGAAAAAATGCATTAATGTCTTTGTCACTGTAACCATAGGAACCAAATATAATATTTCTATAGTACAGTGCAAAATCTGAGAAAATGTTAACAAGTATAAAATGATTGACATCTTTCCACAATGATTTGAAACACTTCTAATAAAGAAATAGTCTCACCCTTGTGTGGCTTGTAGAAGTTTGTTGTCAAGGTGTGGTGTGGAGGGAAAAACAGCTGCTACAGGTGCAGCTCTTTACCGCTGGGTGCAGCCCGCCTTACGGCCTCAGGGGGCGGTAGTGAGACGGCCTGGGGCGCCATGATGAGGCGAAGAGGATGCCGAACTACAAAACTGATTTAGAGAAGCTACACAAACCTGAGATTTAAAGGGACTGTTTGTAACTTCTTACACGTATAAATCCTTGTGGGTCGGTGTCCCATGCGCGCTCACGTGTGGCTATACTGTTCAGACTCAGACTCCAACACAAACTACAGGAAGCACCAAAACCTCACAGTTCTATCTAGTGAAGCCCGTCTGTTAAACAGTGTTGGCCGCGATCGGAGGACGCGGGGGAGACCATAGCTTTGGCCTCCAGGACCAGAGTCTCTGCTCCTCTGCCTGCCTGCCTTCACTCACACACCACGCTCATTCTCACTCTTTGGCTCCACCTCACGTGTATACGCGCACACTCCACACTGCGGAAGAGTTAGTTTAGCTCTGAGAATATCTAGTGAATGTACAGTGGACGTTTGTGCAGAAATAAATGCTCTTGCTCCTCTAGACCAACAGAGGTTTCCCGTGTCTTGTGAAGTGACGGGGCTCCGCAGAGAGAAACGTTATCGTCTCCGACCAAAACTCCGGCGTCTCCCCTGTTTCCTCCCGCAGTCGGTAGGCTGAAGCAGGAAAAGCCAACACTAGGATCAGCAGTGATTCATGGAGAGACCTTCGTCTGGTCAGCTAACATTACTGCCAAGCAGCTGAAATATAGAGTGATATTGTGGTTTTAGCTGACGTGTGTCGCCTCACTGTTTTGAGTGATGCTTGTTCATGTCTATGTAGAGCGTGCAAACGCGAGAAACAGGAAGCTGACTTTCGTTGACTTAACGGCTACAGGTGTCGCTGTTAACAAGCATTTCTGATTCATACAAACAGTCCCTTTAAGCTTCATTAGAAGTGTTTTCAAACTGTATTTTTTAGCTTTTACAAGAGGGATTAACCCCTAACCCTGTCTGTAAATCCGCTTAGAAATCATAGAAAAGACGCTCCTTTAAAGCTGCAGAACTTGCCTGAGAATCATCATGTCTTTAAGTTTTCCTCAGTACCACAGTGATCAAGTGATAGTTGTCTGTACATCCGTGGGTGCACTGCAAACAGGAGATACTAATGGATAATTCGGCATTAATTTAATAGAGATAATTTGACTGAAATGTAAAATATAAGCAGAAAAAAAACAAAACTTTATTTACAAAGTGGAACCCACTATTGGTTTTCCATTCCAACAAGAGTAACAATGCATTGAATGCTCGAGGTAGCACACAAAAAAAATCTAACTGTTTAGAATAGTAGTAGTAGTAGTAATAATAATAAAGAAGTGTCAAATAAAAGATATACTATATATAGAAAAATATGCATTTGCTTGACCTATAAAAAACAGTAAGATATTGCACATCAGATATTGCACGTTGCTGAGTTGTATTGGCTCTATATACACAAGTAATAAATAAATACAGGAATAAAAATGTACAAAGGAATAAATTAATGTGCAGTTTAAACATCTGTAATTCTATATATAAATACAAAGTTGAAATGTAAAAACATAATGTAAAGCTGTGTAGACATATTTACAAAGTCGCTGTAAATGAAAGTATTGTAGTGCACCCCAAAGCCTCTAAATTATAGGAACTGTATGTCAACAATGTAACTCAACAGACTCATAACTTTTCTTTCTGTGTCTCTCGTTTCAGACAGTAAACCTGTAAAGAAAAGCAGAAAGTTTAATTAGTTCTTCAGTAGTTTGTTTATCTGTCTGCAGTTTCATTTTCCATTAAAAAAAACCAGTTCATATTCATTTTTTTTTTATCTCACTGTAACATTAATTTATTTTTCTTAAGTGTATTTATTTATTTGCGGCCTATTGGTTTATTGTAATGCACCTCCTCACTTGATTTTATGAACTTAGTTTTTGATGATCAATAACAACATCTTTAAAGGAAATACCAACAGGTCTGCAACATGAGGAGCAGTTTTTTACTGAAGTCCAGCAGATGGCAGCGTTGGTTCATTATGTGATTCCTGATGTGTGATCATGAACATGTTTTATTAAAGTGAAGCTGTAGATGTTAAAACTGTCTATATTACAGTGACACCACCGGGAGACGCTGTGGACCTTTCACTGTTACTGCACACAGGAAGCAGAGAGGAAGCAGTGATGACAGTTTACAGGAACACTGAGTAAACACTGAGCAGGTTTCAGGCTCAGGGTTGTTGCTCAGAGGCACGTCGGCAGAAGAAATGAACCTGTAACACATGAGCTGATTATTAAATCCTTAACTCAGTGTCAGGATCTGAAAAAACGAAATATTATTATTATTATTAATATTATTATTAATAATAATAATTTACAATATGTTTGTATTAATACAGTAATATTATAAAGTATAGTAATGGAACAATATAATATATAATATATGAAAATATAGTATAGCATTATATTTATTATTATTATTATTGTTATTGATACGTGACTTTAAAATGTTTAACAAAACAAAAAGAAAAAAATAGAAAATATTGACAATTAAAAATACATAAAAAAATTAAATAAAACAAATAAAAGTAAAAATAAACAAACAAAAACATCTCAATTAATATTTCTAAAATCTAATTAAGCTTTAAGTGACTGTGAAGTTAAACAGCGTTTTACTGTATTATTACATATTTAACACACTTGTCAGGAATTGAAAGTAAAAATGAAAGTTGTTATGTAAATCCAGAGGAGCTGCAGCAGTTTGTTTTCTTTATTAATTCACAGTTAAACAGTTTGTGTTGTCTTCCTCTCTTGATCTTCCTGTCTGGTGATTATTTCTTTTTCTGTGTTGATAAATAAATATGTAAATATGTAAATATATATACTGACCTTGTGTTTCCTGTCTGGAGGATTCAGTAAGTGTCTGTTTGTAATGTTCTCTCTTTGTTCTTTCCTCTGTTGTTTCTGTGTTTCTGGGAGCTTGTTGTCTCTTCTAGTTTTAGTGAAAATATAAAGTGAACATACACATTAACAAGCTGCATGTTACTGCAGGGACAGGAAGAGGCTCACAGCTGCATTACAGATGTGAACAAGCAGAAAACACTGGAGACGAGATTGTTCGTTAATCATGAATAAATACTGAGCCGCAGTCTCAGACCAAAGAATGGAATTTTTTTTTGCAGTCAGAAATGGATAAAGAAATGAGTAAAGTAAAGAATACAGAAATAAATAAGTTTGGAGAAATTCAAAAAATATAAATAGATATAAAAATGATTATAAAATAAATACAAAAATAATTATATAAATAAAAATCATGCATAAATAAATAAATACTAACATTTAAAATAAATATATAATAAATAACAACTAAGAAATGCAAAAAATGCAAAAAATGCAAAAATGAATAATTCCTGTAAAAATAGTACAAATAAATACATGAATAAATAAAAGGGACAATAAAGAGAAGAGTAAATAATTAAGTTTGGGGAAATAAATAAGGGGTGAAATGCAAACGGAAAATCATGCAGAAATAAATACATAAATAAATGCTTAAACATAAATAAATACATACATTTAAAAATAATATCAAATAAATACAAATAAATAAATACAAAAAATACAAAAATGATTTAAAAATAATCAATAAATTAATAATTAATTTAAAAGATAATGAAATAAATGCATAAATAAATAAAATGGAAAATTAAATAAATAAGGGGTGAAATGCAAACGGAAAATCATGCAGCTAAAATAAATAAATGCATAAATACATAAATAAATACATTAATATAAAAATAAATAAAAAATAAATGAAAACAACTATGAAAATAATTTAAAAAAATAAAATTTAACGTAAGAATAAAAAAAAAAATGCAAAAATTAAAAACGTAAGTTACATAAATAAAGATAATACATAATAAATAATATAAATAATAAAAGGGAAAGTCAAACAGAAGATTAAATAAATAAGGGAATTAATACAAAGATAAATAAATAAATGAAGAAGCAAATAAAACAAAAATATAAATTTATGTCATACTAATGGATACATTTATTTTTTAGTTTATTTTTACTTCAGTTAATGACATAGACATTTATTTTTATTCATTTGTTTTTTATTTTGGCAGGTTCAGTCCTCCATACTCCAAGACGGCGCCTTATTCACTCCTATAAAAGCAGCATATGACCAAAAAAAAAGGATATTTAATACTGAATTTACCAGAAGTCCCAAATAATTAAAAACAGTCATAAATCACATCAAGTTTGGTTTAAATTAGGTAAAGAGCTAAAGTTTAAAATGGAGTTTTGTGATGTTGTGTCTGTGTTTACTGCTGCTGATGAACACACAGTGGGTGTTTTCAGTTTATTGTCAGCAGCTCATTATAATTATTATTATTATTATCACCGATGATAGCGAGTTAGAAAAAAGCCTCTTTTATTTCAACGAAAATGTCACCAATTATCACTTCAGGTGGATGTTTGTGTGTTTCTCAGCAGCTCTGTGGAGACGAGGTGACATTCAGCGACAAAACGCTGCAGTTTGAACACTTTAGTGAGTAATTACAGGATCAGGAGAAGAGAGACCGACTGACGACAACATGGAGGTTTATGTGTTTCATATATATAACCAAAGAGTTTGTTATAGACACCTGGAAACAGGGTTTATTGATAATGCAGGTGGATTTATTACTGATGTGGTGAGACGTCTACGTTACAGTGATACCAAGTAAAATACACACATGAAAAACAGTATCAGTCAACATGATTAGTTATCAAGTAGTTTGAAGTATTTCGACCTGCGAGGAAAAATATGAGGTTGATATAAAATAAATAACTGCAGCTTTTACAGGAAATATTAAAACCATAAATTGGAGGCGCTGTGAATTTATTGTCTTTAATATGAACCGGAGTGGATGAAGAAGATCTCGTATAATAACCACGGCAGACTGTCTTTAGATTTATTATATGTCGGTGGATTTAATCAGTTTAGTTAGAAAAGATGAAGCGAACATGAAAACTGACAGAAAGGTTTGAGTTTGTGAAGAACAAAACTTTATTTTCATTACTTCGATTTGAAACATGTAACAAGTTTATTAGTTTCTCCACCAAGGAGGTTATGTTTTGTTTTTGCAGTCAGAAATGCATAAAGAAATATAAAAATAAATGTAAAAAAAAACAAAAAAACACAGAAATAAATAAGGGGTGAAATGCAAAGGGAAAATCGTGCATAAAAAAATATTAAATAAATACAAATAAAATCATGCATAAATAAATGCATAAATGCACAAAACAATTACTTACATTTAATAAAAAAAACTAAAAAAATTTAAAAATTAATAATTAATTTAAAAGATAATAAAAATAAATAAATAAATAAATAAAAGGGAAAATTAAACAGAAGAGTAAATAAATAAGTTTGGGGAAATAAATAAAGGGGGGAAATACAAACCAAAAATCAAGCAGTATAAATAAATAAATAAATACATTTAAAAATACATCTAAACTCAATAATAAATAAATAAATAAATAAATAAATAAATAAATAAATAAATAAATAAATAAAATTATGTATTATTATAGTTATGTTGTTGTTTGGTTTGTTTGACTGTTTTCAGCAGGATTACAGAAAAACTATGAGCCTGATTTTCATGTAATTTGGTGTAAGTGTGTAGCATTGTCAAAGGAAGAACACATTTCATTTTGGAGTGGATCCGAATCACGGGGAGGACGCACGCATTATGTTTCACTTATGAAAACGGCCTTGGTGGAGGTATGCGCGCTCCGACTGCCCTTCTTGCTTTATATGTTATTACATTTTTTATCTGTTCAAAATTTTCCTTAATCAGAATCAGAATCAGAATCAGAATGGTGTTTATTGCCAGGTGTAAGAGGTATACACTAGGAATTTTCTTTGGAGATTTTCTTTGGAGATTTGTCAAGTATTTACTTATCAACATCAAATTATCTCGAGACGCTTGAAAGTATACCCTCAATGTTTTATATTTTATGTGTTTATTTCTTCCTCTTTAAACTGAGCTCAGGCTCTCTATAGCGTTTCTCTTCTGTTTATTTAATCTGCTTGTTTCAGTGTTTTCTTCATGAAAACACCAGAAACATTCGTTCACTGTGACCTGCTGAGTTTAAACTGCTGCAGCTTCATTATTCTGACTGTCTGCGTGCTGCTGCTGCAGCTTTAATGAACTCTGAGTGTAATAAAGCTGTTTCTCTTTGGGGAGCCGACTGATATCAACAGTAAATAATCTCATCGTCCCCACAACAATAACACAGAGTCCTGTTATATATTAGTATTGTTATTATTATTATATTACACTGAGCCTCAACTGGGACGCTTCATGTTTGTTTATGTGGTTATAAAACAGTCTTATTGTTGTGGCCTCAGATATTACATCAGAAAATATACAATATATACTGAAAAAGGAAGTTAAATAATCAAAGAAACTATAGATTCTAACTCAGAGTCATGGTCGGGGCCATAGATTCTAACTTACTGATATTTCAGACAGAGTCATGGTCGGGGCCATAAAGTCTAACTTACTGATATTTCAGAGCCATGGTCGGGGCCATAAAGTCTAACTTACTGATATTTCAGAGCCATGGTCGGGGCCATAAAGTCTAACTTACTGATATTTCAGACAGAGTCATGGTCGGGGCCATAAAGTCTAACTTACTGATATTTCAGAGCCATGGTCGGGGCCATAAAGTCTAACTTACGGATATTTCAGAGCCATGGTCTGGGCCGTAGATTCTAACTTACTGATATTTCAGAGTCATGGTCGGGACCATAGATTCTAACTTACTGATATTTCAGAGCTGTGGTCGGGGCCATAAAGTCTAACTTACTGATATTTCAGAGTCGTGGTCGGGGCCATAGATTCTAACTTACTGATATTTGAGAGCCATGGTCGGGGCCATAAAGTCTAACTTACTGATATTTCAGAGCTGTGGTCGGGGCCATAAAGTCTAACTTACGGATATTTCAGAGCCGTGGTCGGGGCCATAGACTCTAACGTACTGATATTTCAGAGTCATGGTCGGGGCCATAGATTTTAGCTTACCCTGGCTCAGCCTGGCTCTGTTCAATGGTATCAAAATCAATAAATAACATGTTTTATCTTGTTTGTTTATAAAACTGACAATTTTAAAGGAGGATTTTTTTTCAGCTTCCTAATACTCAAAGTTGATAAGACACTTTTAGAGCTAAATACTTAGTGAATGTAGGATTCTTACAGTCAGGATGGACACAAACATTATTTTAGGAGTTTCTCTAACCGTTACCCTCGGGGGTGTTTTGTGAATACTCCGATATTTAGATTGAGGTAGAGACTCTTCAGCAGCAGTCTGTGAAATCTGTGAAGTGAAATTCAGACAGTTTGAGTTTTAAATCTCCTCGGTGAGCGAAGAACTCCTCACATCCAGACAATAATCTTAATCTGACTTCTGATGAGCATGAAATATAAAATGATTTTCATCATCTGATATAAAAAAAAAAGGTTCTGCAGTGAATTATAAAAACGAAAACGTCTCTGTCACGTTACCCTCACCGTACGGAATGAAATGACCGCCTTTGACCTCCGTCTGTCTGCTCAAACATCACTCACTCAGGGAGGTAAATTAAATTCACCCTCCTCTTCTTCTGTTATCTCGTCTCTCTCTCTCCCCTTGTCATTAAGCTGATTGGCTCCGCTGCTCTCCGATGGAAACGACACTCAGACTAACGAGACCTCTGAAGGGAACCAGCTGACCCTCTGGCGGCCATGTTGGACGGCCTCACCTCCGTGTTTCCTGTCTGCTAACAGCTTGAAGAGCGAATTAAAAAGAAATGTTTTATTTCACCTGAAAGTTAAAGTCAATCTGTGAGTTACATCTGAAATGATTCAACAATAAACTCTTCTAGATGTTTGAAGCTTTTAACCAAAGAGACGAAACTCTGGTGTTTTTTGAAAACGCTCATTATATTTATAATATTTTATTGTTAAACACAAGCCATTTTGGTAGAGACATTAAAATTATGACACTAGAATAGAAATAATTTAGTTTTACTTTTGTACGGCTCGTTGTAGGCGGACGTTTTACTGGCGTCCGGGAGTCGCCTTCAGTCCAAAATGGCGGAAGCGTAGCTCTGCTGCTGGGCGCTGATGTTGCAATGGAACAAACTATTTCACTTCTTATCAATATATGTTCTTTGGTTTGGCTTCACTACACCTCTGACTGGCTTGCAAAAGCAGCAGAGGCTCATGGGTATTGTAGTATTTAGGCCTGTTGAATACTTTTCGTACAAAAACACTAAATTCAATTATACCTACAGTACAATTTTAATTGTTAAAGATAAAATGCTGCACACTAAAAAATAAGTCTTAACTTTGCATCTTTATTTTTTCCCACTTTATATAAAATGATTTGGCCCTGAAATCTGTCAAAAGACCAAATGACAAAAACATCTTTGTCAAATATTTATGTTTAAACTGCATTTATGTTAAATGCAGCAATTAATGATGAACAAACAAGTCAATAACTTAGATATGTTGGTTCCTGTGTGTGTGTGTGTGTGTGTGTGTGTGTGCTGATTGAGTCATGAAATGAGACACGGTGTTGATTGGTGTTGATTGTTCGGAGTCACAAGATGGTCTCTGAGCAATCTCTTTAACCAACACACACACAGATCTCATGTTATTATCAGCAGCAGCTTGTTTTGCTGTAAATTGAACTGCTCTTATACGTTAACTTGGTAAATGTTACATATGAAACATTCTGCAGGGAAATACACTTTCTGTATTTACAGAGAAAAGAAGATCAATAAACAAGCAGCGAAGACAGCAGATAAATAAACTGTTGTTTGTCACGAAATACTTCCAGTGATCAACGTTGTAAATTATATCTCTTAAACTGTAGAACGATGTAACGCTGACTCAAAGTTACTATTATAACTACTTCACAAAGCCTGTTCGCACAAAAAGGTGTATAAATGCTAAGATAATCCGCAAGGCGTTTAGCGTGCAATAAGTACGCCATGTATCCTGTACTGACTGCGACGTAAGAGTTAAGAGTTAGTGACATAGAATAAAAAGCGAGACAGACCACTTATGGTGGGCGGGTCCAACAAACACAGGACTTTTAACCAGGAGACCCGTGTTCGAGACCGTTGTTGACCGGCGTTTTGTTTTGTTATGTTTGTGACAAACTGTCACATGTTTCTTAGTGACACATGTTTTTTTATTGACGTTTGCGTGTGACGTGTTTTCTGTATTTGTGTTACGTTGTTTCCGTACACGTTTTACTTATTTTAAGCCCAACCATGACATTTTCCCTTACCCTAACTGCCATGCAAACTGCGGATGTTTGCATGGTGTACAAATGAGGCGAAAACGCTGAAATGTGTCCTCACGACATGCGGAATGTCCGTATAATGTCGTGGTATTTATATGCCTTCCCGTGAGACGAGAGACCGGTACTATGAAGTGAGTTCAACATACCCAGGGTATCGTTATCTGGCTTCACCAACACGAACAAACGAGATCACGCTAAACGGTCCTACGACGCTGGTTATCAACTCGTTAAGTCAACCCAGGGTTTCTCTATCTGGCTACGAGCGCGTTCACATAAAGGGGCGGGGTTTGCAGGACAAGTCTACTGTCAGCAGAGCGGCACATCTTACAAACTATAATATTAGAAAAATACCAAGAAGTTAAACACTTAATCCAGACTAAAGGTAACATAGTTGAAGCACCCGAATGCAGGTAGGACAGCTGGTGAAAGAAGAAAACTCCCGATGTGTGAATGTGTCAATTAACAGATCCGGAGCAGGTTATGTGTTCAGCATCAGTTACCATGGTGATCTACCTGGTAAGAAGTGAACCCCCTGAGTTAACCCTGAAGTTACCTCGCTAACCCCAAATCCTGCTTCCTGGTACAGACCTCAGGTTGGATAATCAGTCAATGATTATTATACATCTTCAAGTGTGATTATAACCAGAGGTATTCAGATCCTTTACTGCGATAAAAGTACTAATATCACACTGTAGAAGTACTCGTTACGTATGTACGTCCTACTTTTTCAATGTTGCTTCAGTCAAAGTACGTCAGTATAATCCGTAGTTAAAGTATTAAACTGTGACTGTTGTACTATTATATATTCTATCATTAGATTATGCCGTACTTGTATAAACTGTTGAGGAGTTTAATTAATAACTAAACATCAGATTTTATAAACTCTTCATGTGTTTTTTGTGCAGAAATCCAGCAGCTTTCTAACTGAAACTCAAAACAGCAGCGAGTTCCTGCTTTTATCAGACAGTGTTGCTGCAGAATAATAAGAAATGATACTCTGTTGGACAGAAATCTAAGATACAGGTAAAATACCTCACCATGAAAATGAGACAGAGTAAAAGAAAAATAATAAATCCTTTTCCTTTACAACCGCTCCAACCTCCAACATGGCCGCCGGAGCGCCGATAGCTGGATCTGCTCCTCACCTGCCTCTGAAGATTTATCTCCAGGACGCCTTCGCCATAAAAGATCTGCATTAATATTTCATCTGTATTAAATCTGGAAGCAGAGTGTGAATAGAAACCCCCCCCCCTCCCCTCCGTTGAACAGATAAGAGGAGGAATACGAGGCCTTCTGTTCGGATGTCCCAGTTTTTCCCTCGTTCCCGTTCACTTCCTGTCGAGTGGTTTTGAAGCTGCGAGGAGGAGGCGACGCTCTCCGCTGCCATTGAGAGCAGTTATTTGAAATGAGGATTTCAGAGGATTTCAGAGGCTTTTGTCGAGGCGAGCGGAGCGATGGAGTCGCGGCCCGCCGGTGGATTACGCTCCGGAGGAAGTTTCTTAATCACCAGTAATCCCTCCATTCTTCTTCCACGTTTTGCTGCCGCTGTTTGAAAAACTCCAGTTCCTGAAGCCAACTTCAGGGTTTCCCAGTATTTAACTGTGACTTTAGTTACAGAAGAAGAGATTAACAAACACATCCTGTGCTCTTGTTTTATGGGTTTTATTTGACATAATTAGAAATAAAGATGATAAACAGATCAAATCGTCATGCTGGTTTCAGAACATTTTAATGAAACTTGCAGAAAGATGGTCCATGTTTAGTCAACTTCATTTCTTTTAGACAAGGCTAAATTACCAACTGCTCTGGGAGCCCCAAATCAAGTCAACTTTATTCTACAACCCAATATCAGAAATCACAAATTTGCCTGCGTATAGTACACGGTCACGAGGCAGGGAGCAGAACATGCAGGATGGACGCATGTGTTGTACGCCCACAGATATGACGCGTTGATGACGCGTGAACCCAGCCTCCTTTCTATAGGCTTCGGGTCCTCGATCCTCGCTTGAACTGGAAGTCGTTCTGGTGCGTCATGTTGAAGACCGCCCCAAAGCTCTTATTTCTGCACGGAGGAACGAGGAGCGAAGAGCGAGGAGCGAGGATCGAGGATCGAGGATCGAGGATCGAGGATCGAGGATCGAGGATCGAGGATCGAGGATCGAGGATCGAGGATCGAGTAGTGAGGATAGAAGACGCGAGGAGCGAGGAGCGAGGATTGAGAGGAGCGAGGAGCAAAGACGCGAGGAGCGAGGAGCGAGGATAGAAGACGCGAGGCAAGATCGAGGAGCGAGAAGCGAGGAGCGAGGATCGAGGAGCGAGGAGCGAGGAGCGAGGAGCGAGGAGCGAGGAGCGAGGAGAGGGGATTGAGAGGAGCGAAGATTGAGGATCGAGAAGCGAGGAGCAAAGAGGCGAAGACGCGAAGACGCGAGGATCGAGGATCGAGGATCGAGGATCGAGGATCGAGGATCGAGGATCGAGGATCGAGGATCGAGGATCGAGGATCGAGGATCGAGTAGCGAGGATCGAGTAGCGAGGAGTGAGGATTGAGAGGAGCGAGGAGCGAAGATGCGAAGACGTGAGTAGCGAGGAGTGAGGATTGAGAGGAGCGAGGAGCGAAGACGCGAGGAGCGAGGATGGCGCGACCCCTCTGAAGGACGACCACGACGGTATCAATATGGATAACTAACTTTCCAACAAGATAGAGAAGAAGAAGATTTCCCAAACCGTTCCTTGAACACATTCTTCCTTTGACTTCATATAGTTCTCCAACAATTCCACATTTATTAGGTGTTTATTGGTCTGATTGAGACCTTAAATACCAGCGTTTATCTGAGAATTTAATGATTTCATGTCATTGAGAAGAGGGACAGGTTGAAAAACATTCATTAAGAAGCATATATTTATATTATTGTGATGTGTTTGTAGCCCAGGTGATGCTGATGGTGATGGTGATGCTGATGGTGATGGTGATGCTGATGCTGATGGTGATGCTGATGTTGATGGTGATGTTGATGCTGATGGTGATGTTGAATTCTGTGTTTTGATTCAGCAGCTCTTGATATATATATATATATATATATATATATATATATGCTCTCTCTCTGTCTGTTTCCATGTGAAATAACAAAGCATCTCTGCTCTCTTTCAGGAGGTTTTAGTGTCGGAGGAAACTTCCTCCAGAGTCTGAAGGCCTTTTAAAGACCCTTTTTGTCCGTTTCCAGGCAGCTCTTAACGTCTGGAGTGAAGTGCTCGTGATGCAGTAAAATGCCACTCAGACACATTCAGACCGAAGCAAACGCAGACTCATAAAAAGACCTGAAGGATCTTTCAATTTTGCATTTCAAGTGTTTTTTACAACGTAACAACAAACGAGCAGGTTGAAGTTCAAGGATGCTTCATGGAGATCTGATCACAGCAACAACACGTCCTCTAGTTTAGTTATTAAAGCTTCAGATACTGTGAAGTCAAACTCACGTTTTAAAGGAAGAATTTCAGATTTTATCTTAAGAGGAAGTTGCCTAAAATAAAATAATGTAAGACATAATGATATCTAGTCAAGGTCCACTTCCTCCCGTGATCCAGAGCTTTTGACCGTTTGTACCTGACCTTACCAAACTCCTAGCACATAACAACCCGTTTTCACTCCCAACTCGTCAAATACCACCATTTGGTCAGCGCCCCTCGGCATCAGAGACCGACGCACGGAGGCACCCCTTAGCAACCGTACGTGATGAACTGGGCTTTCAACTAACTCTAATGTAAACCAACCCGCGCCGTTATTCAACGGTCGGAGCAGTGACTTAGTTTTAATAGAGGGTAAAACAAACACAAGACTTTCAACCAGGAGACCGCCGTTCGTGTCCCATGTGAAACTAAAAGTAACATTGACTTATTTTGTCACGTCAGTCTTTAGTCACGTGACTCGTTGGTATCGTCAGTCCCGTGAGTCGCTAGTCAGTGAAGTTAACACCAACCACGACTGTTTCCTAACCCTAAGTAAACCTAACTTCCTGTGAAAACAGACATTTTGAAAGGACACTCTGCATGTAACGAGCGTATATTGACACGCCGTCCTCGGTCCGTCCAAAAAATAGCGCTAGAGGTGGTGATATAACAACTGGTATTATGTCATCATCTTAACAAAACAATAGGAGTTATGATGTCGTCATGTTAGCGAAACATGACATCATCTCTAATTTAAAGTTAGAAAAAAATAAACGATCACATGAAGAAGATGATTCAGAAAACAGAGTTTGGTTTTCCACATCACTCCTGTCATCTCCTCGTCTGAACTGCGTTACCCAGAAGCCCCCTGTGGGTGACCGTGACAGGAAGCCTCATTTACAAGTCCAAACTGAGACTCCAGCAGCAGAGAGAGCCTCACTGACACCAAGAGAAGAAGAAGAGAGATGAAAGCTGTGGGAGGACTGAAGGCTAATTATCAAGTCTCACTTTAATAACCGAGACAGAAGAAGAAGAAAAGCTGACAGGAAGTTGTAATTATCACCTGCCAGTGGTCGCTGAGCTCAGATGGAAATAAAATAAAGAAGAAATAACACAAAGAATTCATCAGTTTTGTACCAGATAAACATTTGTGTTTGTGTGTTGATACCTGAGCGTGTCCAACATAATGCATAACAATATGTAATACATGTAAATCAAATGATGGTTTATTGTTGCTTTTATTTTGGAACGGTTCACTAAATTATCCATTCTAGATACAGATTCATTCATGAACAACAAGATGACGAAGACCAAAAACCAAAATGGTGAATGAACAAGTCCCCACTAAAAAAACGGAAATCTTGCAAAATCTATAGCGATCAAACATGACTTTAGTGTAAACAAACAACGTACCAAAGCCATTTCAGGCTAACAAGTTTCCATTGAAATGTAGAGCGAATTTAAACCAAATTTCCAGAAAATGATCAAAAGAAAATTATTATATAAACTGCCTAGAAAAACTTAAAATAAAGTGTCGTCAGCATGTTGTTTATTCTTTCCAACAAATCCATATTGTGACTGTAATGAACTTTATTAAATGGATTATTTAATCTAATCATAATTGCACCTATGGTTAGATGTATTTTAGTCACTTAAGTGCTGATGTAATGTTCACTGACTGTAAATAATAATAATAATGATAATACTTAATATTTATAGCACCTTTCATGCAAGAAATGCAGATCAACGTGCTTAACAATAAAAACATTCAGTGTTTCACATGAAAATAAAGATAAAAATCTATTAAAAACATAAATATTAGAACACATAAAGTTGGTACAGTGTAATTATTTTATTAAAGGAACATTAATTACTGGATGTAACGTGGTGTGATTATTGGATTACATATAATTTAACCTGAAGGTGTTTCTTTGTATTTAACTGTGATTACTGTCAGTGTGTTATTGATAACAACATAAAGCAGCTGCACATTTAACAGCAGCTTCACTTTGTGTTATTGATCAGGAACATAAATCTGCTTCAGGGTCGATCACAGAACCCTGAAACAGCCCCGACCAGCCGCTCGCTGATTAATTAAACCTTTAATTTCCTCCGTCGATACTTCCTTAATATGCCGGTATCGATCCGACCGTGTGTGTGTGTGTGTGTGTCCTCATACATCATTAGTGAGCAGTGTTCAGTCTAATTAATCAAACTCCAGTTTCAATGAAAGATTTATTATCAGGCGTCTGCTCTCTTCTTCTTCTTCACTTCTATTATTTGTTTTTCTTTTATTACAGATTTTATTATTATCTTCATCATAACAGATGTTACTGTGGAGCATCGGTTTCTCTGTAGAGTCTTACTTTAATGTGTTAATTCCATCACTGTGTTACCGTTTATATTAATGTTTTAATTAGTGTCAGTATAATTACTATTCATTAACCCTTTAAAGTCGCCAGCAGTTTGTGAAATAGTCACGAAATGTAATGTATTAATTTGTGTACATAGACACAAATTAAATTTTTTTTTGTGATGGTCTGCACGAAATCAATTAATCCACGTCATTGTGAACCAGGAAGTATAGAGAGTGGAGTAGGGAGAAGGTTGGGGTGGATGGAAAAACACCAGACTTTCACCAGGAGACCGCTGTTGGTGCCCCGTGTGAAACCAGAAGTCAACGTTGATTTATTTGTCACATAACCTCTGTTTTTTATGACACTTCTGAAGTTATTTTAACCCAAACCACCATCTTTTCCGAAACCTAACTAAGTAGTTTGTTGCCTAAAACTAACCAAGTCAATCTTTTCCTAAACCTAACTAAGTAGTTTGGTGGGTCGAAAAACACCAGACTTTCACCAGGAGACCACTGTTGGTGCCCCGTGTGAAACCAGAAGTCAACGTTGATTTATTTGTCATGTAACTCCCGTACTTAAGTTACATCCCTTCTGGAGTTATTTTTACCCCAAACCACCATCTTTTCCGAAACCTAACTAAGTAGTTTTATTTTGAAAAGACTGGAGCTGAAATTGACACGTGCGTCAAGTGTTGCTGGACATTCATAGGAAAACGCACAAAAAATACGTTTTTGAAAGTCGTGTTGAGGGAAATTCTTTTCTATGAACATGAATCAAATATATTAAATTTCATGACTATTTCACGAACTGCCGTGAGACAGTGTTGCGTATATAGGAACACTTCTCACTCCCAACTTGTCAAATAGAGACGCTTGGTCAGTGGCTCTACGCTTCGAACTATGACGCTCTAGGTACCCCTCTAGTGTCAGTTTTGGACGTGTCAGCGACGGCGTGTCTTTTCAAAACAAACTTCCAACATAGGTTTACTTAGTTAGGTTTAGGCAACAACACGACTTGGTTACGAATTGTGGTCTGTGTTAAAATACTATGTTTGCTACGTAAAGTAAGTACGCTTGTTGAGTAACTGGCATTAGTTAAGTCCGAAAGTTACGAAGGTCAAATAAATCAACGTTGACCTCTGGTTTTACACGGGACATGAACAGTGGTCTCCTGTTGAAAGTCTTGTGTATCCTACCTGACCTCTTCCCTACATGGACTTCGTCGCTCTTCATACTACGTCAGATGATCTTGTAACGACCTTTACATTGGAAATAGTTGAAAGCTCGGTGCGTCTCAAACATATGCTGGTATTTGATGATTTGGGAATGAGAACAGATTGTATTCTCAGAATAAATATACATGACCCTCATAACACTTTGGTCTCTTGATGACATCATTTAACAACTAAACACTTTTCTGCAGCACTTTCCTTAAATTGAGTTTCCAGAGTCGATAAAAAAAAAAAAAAAACAACGCATTTTGCAGTAAAGGAGATTAAAACATAAAAAAGAAATTAAAGGCTAAATTAAGCTCATAAAGTCAAAGCAGAGTCATAAAACTAGAACAACATTAAAACAAACCCACAGAGACACATTTTACTGAAGTGCTTTCATAGAAAACAGAGACTCTGCTAAAAACTCTCCAAACTGTAATGGTCCAAAATTATGCCGTTACCTGGCAACCAGTCATCAGATAACAGCCCCTCATCTGGAGGCCGGAGACATTAAAAGTCAACGAGTGGAAGGAAAAGACAGAAACCTTCAAACACGGAGAGCAATCTGCCATTATTACACCTCATCTGACCTCCATTAGCGCTCACACAATTAACTCTAAGGCTGGATTACTGTACCATTACACTGAAAAACTCCTCTTGACTTCCTGCTTCAATAACACTGCTACTCAGAGGAAGTGTGACGTCAAAAATAAACTTTAAACAGTCCACATTAGGGAGATAATATTTAACCGATTAATGCTATCAGATAATCAGATAAAGAAATATTGAAAATAAAAAGATATATAGCAGTTTGTCACTTAAAGGGACTGTATTTAAGTTTTTACATGTATAATAATTTTTTAATCGTTTTTTATTGTCAATGTGTGAACAGGTTGTGACCTAAACTAAATAACGAGACCTTCTGTAACTTTCTGGGTTTCCTCTTTCAGCCTGTAGACGGCTTTTAATGTGAAGAATGACGGTTGATTTTGAAAAAGGATCATCGTTTGTGTTCAGATAATAATGCAACAACATAATAACATAACAACATAACAACCTAATGTAACAACGTAGCGTAACAACGTAGCGTAACAACATAGCAACGTAACATAACGACGTAACGTCATAACATAACAACATAACAACGTGATGTTACAACATAACAACATAACAACGTGATGTTACTGCAAAACATCGTACATAACAAGGTAACAACATAACAACGTAACATGAAAACATAGCATAACAACTTAACGTAATAATGTAATGTAACAACGTAACAACATAACAATGTAAGAACATAACAAAATAGCATAATAATGTAGCATGACAACTTAACGTAACAATGTAATGTAACAATATAACACATAACAACGTAACAACATACAAATGTAACATAACGTAACATAACAATGTAACATAACAACGTAGCATAATAACTTAACGTAACAATGTAACATAACAACGTAACATAACAACGAAACAACATAACAACGTAATGTAACATAACAACGTAACAATGTAACAACATAACAACATAATGTAACAACGTAAAATAACAACATAACAACGTAACGTAACAACTGTAACAACCGTAACAACCGTAACAACGCAATAACACCACTATAGTTAGGTTTAGGAAAGAACTACATGGTTGGGCTTAAAACTACTGTGTTTGTACAGTGAAAATGAAACTGAACGTTGTGAACGAGAAACACTAACAAACAGCTGATTGTAACGTGACACACGGGACACTAACTGTCTCCTGGATGAAAGTCTTGTGTTTGTTGGACCCATCCTCCTCCCCTCCATCCCACCCTGCGTGTCTCTTTTCACTATTTAAACTACGGCACTTGCTCTTACCAAATACAAACAACATCGACATTGAACATATCGCTGGTTTGCAGAAACGTCCAAAGCCGACATTTGTTCCTGATAACTGAGCTGGAAAGAAAAAGTAGATCTTGAGGACAGAATTACTGGATTTTCTCTGGTAAAAATAAGAAAAATGGACACTTCAGACTGAAACCAGGAGAGAATAATCTACTCAAGATCAAGTGGATGGAGTGGAACACTGTAACAAATAATAATGAAGTACATGAATCATGAGGAGACTGCAACCTTCCTCACATTAATACATGAAACTAACAGAAATGTCGTATTTGACTGGAGCTCTTTTAATCACCTCCTCTTCTTTTTCTTCTTCTTTGGTTCTTTAATGGCACCGACCAGCTGTTTATCTCCATCAACCAACGAACTCATATTGGAAATATAATTAAAACTTGAGCTACATTTGCTTTAGTATTAAAGGCTCTATTAGCTATCAGTTTCCTCTGACTGGATTTAATTTAACCTTCAGTATATTCGTCCACCCGGGCAGATCCTCCTCTTTACCCATAATCCCTCTTTTCTATCCTCTAAACTCACACCGTCTCAGTTTCAAACACACACCAACAGAAACACACTCTCCCTTTAATACTCAGTGATTTCTGTATTTCCTGGGTGTTATCAGCTGTCGTGGAGCAGCACATTGCAGCCTCCTCACCCCGTCAGCAGTCTGCCCTCCGTCTGCTGACACCAATAAAACCCTCCGTCAGTCTGCACACAAACCACTTTGTCACCCCGAGCAGAGGTGATGAGCTGCTGCTGCCGCTGCTCGGGTTAAAGGACGGTTATTAATAAAAGATATCTCACACGTTACGCTCCATCATACACTAGGTCGCCCCCTGCTGGTGACGTTCAGAGGTATTAAATATAATAAATAAACATCATATTTCACTTCAACTTCCTAAACTTAACGAAATCTGTATCTTGAAAACATCTATCAATATAATTTACACAATTAACTAGTTTAATTTAATGCTAATTTAGACCATAATGCACCTGCAGGAGGTGGATAGGTCGCCCCCTGCTGGTGACGTTCAGAGGTATTCAATATAATAAATAAACAACATTATTATTATTATCAACTAATAAATGATGATGTATTTTTTAGGGCTGTCAAAGTTAACAGTTAATAACTCGTTAACTCAAACTCAAAAACTGAAACTGATCATATAATGTTTTTTCTTAAATAAAAAACAATTGACTGTAAAATAAAATGTACTTTCTGAGAAACAACGACCTCGTTTTAAGCTGATTAATTGGATCAAAAACTGCTGATTGAGTCTTTAACTGAGGAGGTAATACTTCCTCCTCCTCCTCTTCCTCACCTTGCCTCCTCTCTCCCTGATTCTTAATGAACTGACCGTCTGCTGTTTCATCATTTCATCCTCTCTCCCTGTTCATCCTCCCTCCTCCTCCTCTCCTTTCATCTCTTATTCATCCTGTTTCTTCCTTTGATTCTGGTCCGGTTTGACTCCAGCCGTCAGCCGGAGGGACCGAGGAGGCCGGGGGGGAAGTTCACCTAGAGAAAGAGAGAGGAAGATCCGAACTGTACGATGGCTTAAAAGAGAGAGAGAGAGGATGGAAAGGAGGAAGGAGACTGGCAACACGTCAACTCTTCCTCACAGAGAAACGGGAGAAGACGAGTTAAAGATAAAACACGAGTATGATTGTCCATGAAACGACACCTCCGTCCACATACTACTGGCCAGATTACTGTGACGTTGACTGTGGGTATTCATGTTCCCCAGAGGATGAATTATAATGATTTTGGGGGAAACCCCGATGTTTCCACTAGCACCAAATAAATCTACTGCTCAGATGACAACAACAACAACAACAACTTATAAAACAACAACAAAAACAACAACTACAACAACAACAAAATAAAAACAACAACAATAACAACAACAACTACTACTTAAACAATAACAAAAACAACAACAACAACAACAACAACAAAAATAACAACAAAAACAATAACATCAACTACTACTACTAGAACAACAACAAAATCAAAAACTACTACTACAACAAAAACATCAACATCAGCAACAACTACTACTAAAACAACAACAAAAATGAATAAAAACAACAACAACAACATCAACAACAACAACAACAACAACAACAACATCAACATCAACAACTACTACTAAAAAACAACAACAACATCATCATCATCATCATCAACAACAACATCAACAACAACAACAACAACTTCTAAAACAACAACAAAAAACAGCAGCAACAACAACAACAACAACATCAACAGCAACACTCAACAAAAAGGCCCATTATGAAGAATCTAAAGTTTTTGGACTAAAGTTTTGTAACTTTATTTAAATTAGAGATGTTCTGATACCATTTTTTCCTTTCTGATACTGATTCCGATACCTGGACTTGTGGTATTGGCTGATACCAAGTACGGATCGGTAGATCAACTGGCGTACTTGCTGATACCTAATCCCGAATTTTGTATCGTAATCGGAACAACTCTGATTTTAATGACATTTGATGACTATATTTTCAACATGTAACACCTTCAACAGATTTATTTTACTATTTTAAAGTACTTTAAATTTAGTAACTTTCGGGTTCAGGACTTGTACTGGAGTATTTTTAGACTGTGGTATTCTACTTTTACTTGAGTAAAGGGTCTGAGTAGTTCTTCCACCGCTGTATATTGTGTACTTTATTATTATTATGAGGTATTGCAATTTTAATTTGGAAGAACTCAGCAGTGAATTATTTTAATTTGTGTTTTTGTTTATGTATGCGTGTATTTAGATGCATGTCGGATGTGCATGTAAGCTTGTGTGTGTGTGTGTGCCCGGCGGCTGTGAAGCAGAGAAACACTTCCATTAAGAAGAGTCAGTGAGGCGGGATGAAGAGGAGGGAAGATGGCTGCAGGGAGGAAGAGGAGGAGGAGTAGTCGAGGTGAATAGTGATATATCCTCTTTGTGTTCAGACTCTCCTCTGCTGTGCAGCTGCAGGCCATCAGACTCCATCTGAGCGAGCTGAAAGTCAATTTATACAAACAGCTCGGCTCTAATTGATAACTGGGAGGCAGAGCGCCGCGTCGTCCTCCAGATCTGCTGCTCTGCCTACAATCAGCTTCATCTGGACTCAAATCGCTGCTGTTAGTTTAACAGTTCAAGTTAAAAATGATTTTAGAAAGGTCAGTTTAATATCAATCAGTCTGATTCACTGTAGGTTTCCTATCCAGAGGCAAAGACCGAGTATCAGTGACCTTTAACTCTCTGAGACCCGACGTTCCCGTCTTTAAGAGGCTGTAGAGGGTTAAGTTTTAGAGCTGGGGTGAAGATATTGGTATGAAACTAGGCGACCTCAGGCATGCTACCGTTGACTGGTAGTACGTAGGCTGTATAGATACTGAGGGTCAGTGTGAACAGAGTGTACAGACTACACATCTGCAGATCTCAGCCACGGCAGAAGTTTAGGAAGACGTATAAAAATACAGCTAATGAGAATGAGAGGCCTGCTGAGTTGTAACTGATGACTTGTCTGTATTTTCGGCTCTTTGAGCAAAATACTTTGACTTTTCAGCCAATAATAACTAAGTTCACATTTACAGATTTATGTGCACATTTACAGATTTATCTACGCATTTACAGATTTATGTGCGCATTTACAGATTTATGTGCGCATTTACAGATTTCTCTACACATTTACATATTTCTCTACACATTTACAGATTTACAGATTTACAGACTATTCAGCCAATAATATCTATGTACACATTTACAGATTTATGTGCGCATTTACAGATCTGTCTAAAACATTTACAGTATGTACGCATTTACAGATTTGTATACGTATTTACAGATTTATGTGCACATTTACAAAATTGTCTACACATTTACAGACTTATGTACGCATTTACAGATTTACCAATAATATCTACGTACACATTAACAGATTTGTCTACACATTTACAGATTTATGTACACATTTACAGATTTACCAATAATATCTACGTACACATTAACAGATTTGTCTACACATTTACAGATTTATGTACACATTTACAGATTTACCAATAATATCTACGTACACATTAACAGATTTGTCTACACATTTACAGATTTATGTACACATTTACTGATTTGTTCCACATTTATAGATTTATGTACACATTTACAGATTTGTTACACATTTACAGATTAATGTACACATTAAAAGACTATTTCATAAATTGTCGTGAGACTGTGTTGTTAAACCAGTTTTTGGATAAATGAGTACTTTGACAGTCAGAATCTGGAATCCAGGTCTTTCAGTTTGCAGATCCGTCCCTCTCGGCGTCGTGGCTTCGACTCCTCCTCTGTTGGAGGCGACTGCCGCAGGGCTTGGCAGTGAACGCAGCAGTCAGTGCCAGTCATCTGCAGTGATTTCTAAACTCAATATGCTTTATTATGTGTGTTTTTGACAGTCCGGCAGCAGGAGTGAGTGGGTGAGCCGCTGTCAGAGCTGTTTGTCCCAGTCGGATCAAGACGAGATACAGAACATTCAGAGGACATTTACACGAGTTCAGATGACGACAAAGTTTTAGTTGTGAAATAACTCAATCTGATTCATATCTGATGGAATTTAAATGTCACCTGTTGTCTTCCTGCCCTGAGGCTTCTTTTCATAAACAAAATTCACAGACAAACACACCATGAAACTATAAAACTGCATCACAGTCTCACGGCAATTTGTGAAATAGTCACGATATTTAATCTATTTGATTTGTGTACGCAGACGCTCAGCACGACTGTCAACAACGTATTTTTAGTGCGTTTTCCTACGAATGTCCAACAACACGTGTCGCAGGTGTCAATTTCCGTCTTTTCAAAATAAAACTACTTAATTAGGTTTAGGAAAAGATGGTGGTTTGGGTTAAAAAAAATTCAGAAGTGCTGTATTTAAGTACGGAAGTTACCAGACAAATAAATCAACGTTGACTTCTGGTTTCACAAAGCGCTCTCCTGGTAGAAGTCTGGTGTTTTTTGACCCACTCATCCACCCCGACCTCCTCGCTACGCGGCGTTTGCTGCTCTCTTTACTTCCACAATTACGTGGATTACATACGAATTTGTGATTTCGTGCTGACCATCACATTTTTTTAAAAAATTTGTCTCTATACACAAGTCAATACATTCAATTTCGTGACTTATTTCACAAACTGCTGTGCGACCGGACTGGAATGCCACGACAATGCGCAAAGCGTTTAGCGTGCAATAAGTACGCCTTTCTTGATTTCCGTGTCTCATTTGTACGCCATGTATCCTGTACTGACTGCAATGTAAACGCCTTCACGTATAAATGCTACGGTAAGAGTTAGTGACGTAGAATAAAAAGTATAAAAAGAAAGAAAGACCAGTTATGGTGGGTGGGTCCAACAAACACAGAACTTTTCACCAGGACATCCGTGTTTGGGACCGTTATTGACTGTTGTTTTGTTTTTTAAGTTACGTTAGTGACGTTTGCCACGTGTTTTTTATCGACGTTTGTGACGTGTTTTCTGTAGTTCCTTCTGTACGTGTTTTACTTAGTTTACGAACTTATTTTAAGGCCAACCATGATGTTTTCCCTTCCCCTAACAAAGTGGTTTTCTTGCCTGAACATAACTGCGGATGTTTGCTTGGCGTACAAATGAGACTTGACAAATGCTAAAATGTGTTCTCATGACACACGGAATGTGCGTGTAATGTCGTGGTATTTATACACCTTCCTGTGAGACCGAGTTGGAACACTTAATTTAATTTACGTCCGTAGTTTAAATAAGCCAAACCATGATGTGTTTCCTAAACCTAACCAAGTAGGTTTGTTGCGTTTTTTGTTTTCAATTGAATTCACAACATTAACCACGTGTTTAAAACTGTTTAAAAACTGCGACCGTAGTCTGGGAGAAAATACGATAAATAAAGAAAAGCAATTTTCACCCTGTAACTCTCTTTCTCACACTTGTTCATCTGCCCTCTTATTTGTCAATAAAAGTGTAAATTGTAGTGAAACTGACTCAACACTTTTAAGCCAACAATATCAGGGACCAATTGTTTATTTATATTTTAATAAATACATTTATTTATGAAAATAAAAAATCAGAATTCTTGTCTTAAAACCCATTGTGATGGGTTAGAGTTCAAATCTGAATTTCGTCTATAGGGCACCAAAAGGGCTATCATCACCTGAACGTAGCTGCTGTTGGTAGATCGTCATGTCTCACTGTAAATAAGATGTATGTACACGTTGCCTAGACACAGCGACACGCGAGACGTCTAAAATTAAACCTTCAGACACGTTTTATAGTTTATTTATGACAAGTATTATTTCAGGTTCAGTTAAGGTGTGTCGGGTTTTTACACACACGCGCAGGCACACACACACGCACACACGCACATGCACACGCACATGCACACGCACATGCACATGCACATGCACATGCACATGCACATGCACATGCACATGCACATGCACATGCACATGCACACAGATCAGGGGGGCTCTCATGAATAACGGTGACTCATGTTTTGTTCCCTCAGGGCGATCAATTTAATCTGCTCTCAAGGTGGGTGGAGTGCCTGTACGTGTGCGTGTGCGTATGTGTGTGTGTGTGTTAGTTTGCAGGTTGGCTGCTGTTTAAGAGTAGCTCTTCGGCACTGAGTCAATCTGCTGCAGGATGTTCGACCACTGAAACTACAGCTGGAAGTGTGTGTGTGTGTGTGTGTGTGTGTGTGTTGTAAATGAAATGAAACACAAAGCGTTTGCAGAAACACTCTGACTTTCACCCTCTAAAAGCTTTTCCAGGAGAAAAACTCTGATCATGAATTTTGGAACCGACACAAAAACCTTTTTTTTTCTTCAGACTCGTGAATTATTGATAAAAACATGAATTTTACAGCTGCAGGATTTTTATCTTCCTCCTACTGCGGCGTTTCTGTATTCACACTCAGACAAACACACTCCTTCTGGTCTGTTTTATGATCTAACAACTGAAGCAGCTCGTTCTGCTTTTGTCTGACTCTTTGCTAAAGTTACATAAACTGACGTTTTAATGTGAAAAATCCTAGTCGGAGCATCCTGGAGACATTTTCACACCAGGTTCACTCGTTGGCTTTTTACTTCACAGATCTGAGAACAGCATCGTTGGGAGGATGAATTAGTTTTTTGAACCAGAGAAGTGAAGTTTGCATGAAAACAAACTGCAGCAGCTGATCCACAGGAAAAGGAAATTAGAGAAAACAAAGAGTCCTTTACTGTTTTTAAATGCAGACTGACTTCCTCCCACGCTTTGGTGCGCTGAATTGCATCACATGTTTTCATTCAATGTGACAATAACGCAGGCGAAGCATTAACATCATCAGCTATTGAAGAACGAGCTCATACGCATCGACATACATTTGCATTAGCACAAGTAGGACAATAAAGAAATACCCCTAAACTGACATTTTTCATTATACAACGTGAACAACTGCAGATAAATTATACTTCATGCACAAACCGTTTCCATCCACATGTAGCGCAAATTTTAATCAAATTTTCAAGAAAATCCTCAAAAGAAATTGTGAATGAATGTTCATTTCTGTCCACTATCGTTGTGCGATTAATCAGCGCCGTCTCCTAAAAATTACTTAAAACGAAACTGCGTTGGGAATTAAGTTTCGAGGGAAACAGCAGATTACGTTTCACAAATACGTTGGTAATGATAGTCCGCGGAAGTCTGCAAGAGGAGGAGGTCGAACAAACAGGACTTTCACCGAGGAGACCACTATTGGTGTCCCGTGTGAAACCAAAACTATACGTTCACTAAGCCCGTTCGAGCGAAAATGCGTATAAATGCTCGGCAGAAATAGTCACGAAATTAATTCTATTTGATCCGTGTATATAGACACAAATTTCCCTAATTTTTGTGACACTCCGGCGGCAGCAGCTTTTGTCAAAAAAGCGCCCGAGTTTCGTCTCTTTGCTTGTAAACTCTTTGCTAAAACATCATCACCCGACTTCCTCCTTTGTGTTCATCATATTTAAGGCGGCCACCGGAGGTCACTGTTACTGGAACATAAACAGACGTCGTCTATTCTAAGCCACGTATTTAGCATATATAAGCAGCATTATAATATATCTTTAAACACATTACAATACAATATAATGCAGTTTTTAGCAGATATAAAGACATTTAAATGTTTATAAATGTTTTTGTCAACAAGTAAAACTTCTCCTGAAGGATCCACAACAGATATAATGATGAAGTTACACAATTTACACAGTTAATATAATCAGAATATGACTTGAAATATGATGCATTTGTTTTATTAGATTTATTCATTTAATATCCTCAAGATCTGACATGAAGAAACCTGGTAGTTTATCCTTTATTGTTTTGTAATACTATTATTATTACAGCTGTGTTATCACTCAATTAATATGTTCTTATACAGTTTTGGATGATTTATGCCCTTAAATACTAATCTAGTTATGCTGTATGAAACCTTCAGTATTTCACAATAAAAGCTTCAGTAAACTGTTTTATCTCAGTGAGTCGGTGCTTCACTTCCTGTCTGAGCAGCAGCAGCTCCCTCTGATCTTCCTCACAGAGTTTTTTAAACTGTTTTTCATCCCGAAAGAGTCGAGTTTAAAGCAGCCGCACAAACATGAAAACACAGACAACAGAAGCTTCAGACGGTCGGCCGTCTGTCGGCCGTCTGTCGGCTCAGGTGTGAAACACGAAGAGATTCTGAGTGAAGTTTCAGTTATCAAAGATAAAAACAGTCGACGTGTTCGTTTCACTTTCTCACTCGACAGAAAACACTTCAGCAGAAACATGTTTCTAAATGTTGATGTTCGTGAAACCTCAGATGTCAGCGTGTCCTTGAACGCACCGACAAGGAGAGTTCTCTTCTAAACCCACTGCTCTTCATCTTGTTCTTGTTCTTGTTCTTGTTCTTGTTCTTGTTCTTCTTCTTGTTCTTCTTCTTCTTCTTCTTCTTCTTCTTCTTCTTCTTCTTCTTCTTCTTCTTCTTCTTCTTCTTCTTCTTCTTCTTCTTCTTCTTCTTCCTCCTCCTCCTCCCCCTCTTCTTCTTCTTCTTCTTCTTCTTCTTCTTCTTCTTCTTCTTCTTCTTCTTCCTCCTCCTCTTCTTCTTCTTCCTCCTCCTCTTCTTCTTCTTTTTCTTCTTCTTCTTCTTCTTCTTCATCTTGTTCTTCTTCTTCTTCTTCTTCTTCTTCTTCTTCTTCTTCTTCTTGTTCTTCTTGTTCTTCTTCTCATTCTTTGCTGTTGCTCCCATTAGATGAGATTTAATGAGCATTTTCAAGTTGTGCATAGTAAAAAAAAATACCTGCATGGAAACGCAGAAAATTCGATAAAATAAAAATGTGACAAAGTGCAACAGAAATATACTTTTAAATATTATAATAATAATAATATATTTTTTATTTTTTATTTATTACAATTTTTTTATTAATTTTTAAATTCATTTATTTATTTATTTTTTTGCATTTCATTTTATTTATTTATTTGTGTTTACATTTATTATTATTTATTTATGCTATTATTTTTTATGTTTATTTTTAAATATATGTTATACAAAAAATGTTTTACTTTATTAGTTTATTTTATTGCACGATCAATACTTTTACTTTACCTACGTTAACTACATTTAGATGATAATACTTATTTCAGTAAGGTTTGAATACAGTTCTTTTACTTGTAGTGGAATATTTCCACAGTGATCAGTCGACTATCAATAAATGTCTCTCATTGGCTGCTGCGTCCTCCGGCCTCGAGGGTGAGAAGAAGAAGAATGAAGATGAGACGAAGAAATCAGTGAGAGAGGATGGATGAACTGATTAGTGAG
Source organism: Sebastes fasciatus (assembly GCF_043250625.1). Taxonomy (NCBI): domain Eukaryota; kingdom Metazoa; phylum Chordata; class Actinopteri; order Perciformes; family Sebastidae; genus Sebastes; species Sebastes fasciatus. The sequence goes on from NC_133811.1 coordinate 27,556,649, forward strand.
TGTGTGTGTATATTTGTGTGTGTGTGTGTGTATTCGTGTGTGTGTGTGTGTGTGTGTTTCAGTCGTTTGTAGGAATAGTGCATGTATGTGCACAACGAGGGTCACATGACCAGCGGTGGTTTGTCTCTGGAAACAGTAATAATGTTCCTTCATGTTAGTTTATAATGTTTGTTGTGTCCTGTGTTCCAGGAATTAGCCAGAGCCCGTCTTCCCCAGGAGAGTTAGAACAAAAAGCAGCATTTCATCGTCGTCATGCAACAGATCTGGAATCAGATGATTTCAGACTCTGACCACGTTTCAGTCAAAGCTGAAAACTTTCTGATGTTTACACTGCAAACGTGTCTTCTTAGTTTAGCTTTTGTATAAATAAAATAATAATGTTTTAAATTTATTTGTGCATCTAAATGTGAGACTTTTTCCTGCGTTCTTTTATTTTTTTATTGTTGCTTGATTTGAGCTGCACTCGTTTACTTTTACATTTTGTATCTAATATAAAAAAATAGTAAACTTGAACTTTATTTTTTTTATTATTAAGTTCAAGTATATTTCCCAAGCATACTTTATTTAGCAAGTATACTAATATCAATGTACTAGTAGTAGACTTGTAAGTGTACTACTTTAATACTTCTTGGGACTAATTTGTCCCGCTTTTTATTTTATAAAGGTATACTTTTAAGTATAAGTGTCAGAATAGTAAACTTTGAGTACACAACTAGTTTACTAGTTTAAGTTTTATTTTGTACGACAACTACAGTATACTATAAGTATACTGATAGTTTACTTGTTTTATACTTGTAGCCCACTTTTAGTTTATGACAGTAAACTTTGAAGTGTACCGCAATTAATATACACATACCGTTATGTTACTAAGAAATTAAATGTTACATTTACATAATGTAATATTATTTTTATTTTGCACTTTTTAAATTGTAAATCCTTTATCTTTGCTGTGTTGTTATTACCGTGTAAAGCACAATGAAAGTTGTCTTGCCTTTTATACATGATTGCAAGCTGCAGTTGTCCAGGAAATATCCAGTTCCCCGTGTAAACTAACGAGCTACAGACTTCTAGGGATTATCAACCACCCTGCAGACAAGCACCTGTTGCAGCCGTCCAGGAATTATCCTGTTCTCTGTTTAAATAAGTAAAAGCTGCAGTCGTTCATCCACTGCTTTGTATAAATGAACCAACACAGTCTCACAGTAGTTCTTGAAATAGTCATGAAAGTCAATGTATTTGATTCATTTACATAGACACTAATTTACCTTTTTTTTCATGATGCTCAGCACGACTCTCAACAAGATATTTTTAGTTTGTTTTCCAATGAATGTCCAGCAACACGTGTCAATTTCTGCTCCGGTGTTTTCAAAATAAAAGTACTTAGGAAAAGACGGCGGTTTGGGTTAAAATAACTCCAGAAGTTACGTGAAAAATAAATCAACGTTGAGTTCTAGCTTTACACGGGGCACCATTCATACACATTTTTCAACATTTAAAAAAAAATAATTCAACATTTTTCTGACTTTTTTCTGATTTTTTTCTGTAATTTTTTCAACATTTTTCGAACACTTTTTCAGACATTATTCCGACTTTTTTTAGACATTATTTCAATATTTGTCCAACTTTTTTCTGAAACTTTTTAAATTTTTTTTTTTTTTTTACATTTTTCTGTCTTTTTTTAGACTTTTTTTGTAGATTTTTTGTAGATTTAAAAAAAAAAATGTCAACTTTTTTCCGATCTTTTTTCTGACAATTTTTCAACATTTTTTAGACATTATTTCAATATTTTTCCGACTCCATTCAATTTCGTGACTATTTCACGAACTGCTGTGTGACTGAGCTGAACATTTCTGCACCATGAAGTAGCTCTACAGTCATATTTATATTAGTTTTGTAGATACTGTATATATATCCTAATAATCCACAGTAGTGACTGCAGACAGAGTTCATTGTGTTCCTGTCTGGGTGGCAGCAGCTCCCAGAGTCTCCGTCCTCCTCGTCCTACGTCTGAATCCACAGCGTTCCTGTTTGTCTGGAAGAGACAGAAACAATAACGCCTGAAGGCCAACTGGAGCTTATTGCAAACACAAAAGAGGACTCGGAGCTCCATAACAGCTCATAAATGATTTATGTCATATTCTCTCTCTGCAGTAATAATGTTGGTATTGATTCAGCTCAGATCATGAAGCTTCTCTCAGTAACAGAGACGAGTGCATGAAGGTGTGAATACTTTATTATACACGGAGTGATTTATACAATATAACCATTGAGGGGGTTGAAGTCACCTATAGCGGTTTAAATGATGCGTTCATGTCATGATTTTATCTCTGGAAAAGGCACAGATTCATGCATGAAAAGTATCAAATAAAACATTTTACCTTCTAAAACGATGCTACTAATGATTAAGTAGTCCTGAACTGTATATCTCCTTATGGAACATATTGTTTTAACTATCCGTCAAATAATTTACTTTAGACGGATTTCAGTGAAATGAAATCTTAAACCCTTTTTGGACCGCAGATACGTTCCCTCTGAACTAGGAACCTTTTGAGGAACTCGTTGCGTTAGGGAGCAGGGTCTAACTAAGAGACATTTTACCCCCCAAAAAGACCCTGGTGGTCGGGGGGAAGTCTTTCTGAAAGTACTGGAACTTTGGCCGTCGCCATCTTGGTTTTTGGTCATCTTCATCTTGGTTTTTGTCCAAACCAAAATGTTATAATTAACTTTCATGAACAGATAACACACTGTGAAAGGGTTAAAGTTCTAAGATGAAAACACGGACAACACCCAGACCGGACAACGCCGTGGTAGCGAGCTGTCAATCACAAGGTAGCACGGCCCTAAAGCATCCCCTGCTTTATGGGGTTTAAGGCACTTCAGCATTGGCTTCACTTCTCAGACGCAGAGGTTGACCACTGGTTGTAGCTAACATCACTAACTGTTTTTATTAGTTTGATGGCATCTGAAAACTCACCACAGAGCTTTCCAACAGTTTCTCTTTTAAACTCTCCAGACTGTCGTCCTTTATTCAAATACCTGATACAACATAAGATATGACTGTTTGTCAGGAGCAAAGAAGCACTAAACTTTAAGTTAATTTACTGTGATTGAAAATGATGCTTTGGTCATAACTTTTTAAATGTTTTGTATGTTGTAAACATTGAAATTTGAGTAAATAAAACCTTTAAATTGACTTGTCTGGTCCCTCACAGTTACAGAAAATCATTTAAAGGTTTGGTGGTTTCCTCAAGGACGTCACTCTTCTTCTTCTTCTATGAAATAGTTCTTCTTCTCTTCCCCTCTCTCTGCCTCGGGCCGGCGGTGGGCCGAGCAGCATCACCAACCCGCACCAAATCAATGGACACAGTGACGCCGAGGCTGCTGGGAAATATATGTAAAACGGTGGCGGTGTCGACGGTGTCGGCGTGGGAGGACTGAAGAGTCAAACTGTCGACTCACATTTCAGACACAAACTTCAGAGAGAAGTTCACGGCGACTAATCAGAGCGAGACGAGGTGAGACGGGAAAAACGTGACGCAGCGCTGCGACAGAAATAAAATAATAAGTCAGTCGATCCAAACTTCTGGGTTTTATAGAAAATTATTACTTTTATAGATGTAATTAGAGATATAAATCTACATTTTATAATATAAAACATGACTTTGGAGCTCAAAGAAGAAATAGCACCTTTTTTATAATAGTTTAATTCTTTAAATATTTAATAGTTTCTGACATTTACAACAAATATAACGGCTTTAACGTCACGTCTTCATACTGCAGCAGGTGAATTAATGCAAGAAACAAGGAGAAACATCTCTGCTGGTTTCTCTCTTTGTGTTTGTAAAAAGTTTGCAGAGATGGACGAGTCTTTGCAGCTTGGACAGCGGCGACCTTCAACGACCTTCAGTCCTCACACCTCCTCTGTAAAGGTCCCTGCTCCTCCCTCCTCCATACTAATGGGCCTCCTCTTGTCTGCAGGTGTTTCTTTCATTACTCACGCTCCTCCGTCGTGTTGCCGCCGTAGAATCTCCTGTTTCACGGCGAAAAGACAGATCGCTTCCTCTCCTTCGCGCTGCTGACCTTTCGGTGATGTATGGGGTCATCGGATCGGCCGCTCCGTCATTTACCAGATTTATGAGGCCGTCGGCAGTAAAACGTCGTGACCTATGCAAAAGATGAAACTCCTGGATTTTTTGGGAAGTCGCCCAACAGGTTGATTTGAGACGTACGAGAGCAGAAAGAAAAGTGAGAACGAACTCTAAATACTTAGTGTCATCTGGTTGTTGGGCTGTGAAATTAATCAAATTTCAATGATTTTTGGTTTCCAACGATTAAGACAACAACATAATAGACGTAAAATGATTATTATGTTCCGCAGCGTCGCTCTCGTTTTGTCTTTGGTTATAAATCCAGCGCACCCTTTTCCTTTACAGCGAGGCACAATCGCCGCTAGATGTGGGAGGATCTCCTCGTGGGAACTCGCTGGCCCTCACCGGGATTATTTCGTCCGTGGCACGCAGGACAGTTTACCATGCTTTGTGGGTGTGACTTTTTTGCTGTGTCGTCACCAGTTATATCTATAGAGAGGCAAAGTCCCGCCCCTTCCGCTGGACCACCATGGGACCTTATTTCAGAAATAATATAAACGGTAGTCAACGGAGAGAGACAAATATTTTTTTTTTCCGTTTGAATTGCTCCATGAATCACACACATAATGTTTGTCAATTTAAAAGATAATTTTTTCATGTCCAGGAAGTCTCAGTTTGTTGTAAAACTGTTGAAGAATCAAACTGTGAAAATATGTCATTAGAAAGACATCAAGATGCATGTACTGGGATGGGACATTTTTCGAACACTTTTTCAAACATTTTTCCGACTTTTTTTAGACATTATTTGAATATTATTCCGACTTTTTTCTGCCACTTGACACAGATTTTTTCAACATTTTAAAAAAAATATTTCAACATTTTTTTTTTATTTTTTCAACATTTTTCTGACATTTTTCCAACTTTTTCTGTCATTTTTTCAAGATTTTTCCGACTTTTTTTCTCTTTTTTTTAAAACTTTTTTTCAACATTTTTCTGACATTTTTCCAACTTTTTTTGGAGATTTTTTCAACATTCTTTTAATTATTTTTCAACATTTCTTAATTTTTTTTTCAACATTTTCCGACTTTTTTCTGATTTATTTTCTGAAAATGTTGACCATTTTTCAACATTTTTCGAACACTTTTTCCGACATTTTTCCGACGTTTTTTAGACATTATTTCAATATTTTTCCGACTTTTTTTAGACACTTTTTCAAAAAATGTGGACACTTTTTCGGACATTTTTTTTTTTCAACATACCCCGACTTTTTCTGATTTTTTTGGTCATTTTTCAAAAAAAAATTCAAAATGTTTTCAACATTTACTTATCTTAATAATGATATAAAATATTAAGGATTATCTTATCCATATATTGATAGTCTCAAACAAGTAAAGTGTAAAAGTAAATACAAATAGAAGACGAGTAAAATAGTGAAAAAAATTAACAAAAAATAATAATTTAATTACTTTGAGGTATTATAATCAAATTTCTCATTTTAATTCAATAATCTTTTGTTTTCTTTCTCATTTTTCTCTTTTGTCAGTCTTTGTCTCACAGTGTATCTTGTTATTGTTTAATAATCTCTTTTTCTGTCTCCATCACAAACACATCTATAATAAAGACAAAACACATGATCACATCTATAATAAAGACACACACATAAACAGATGTATATAATAAAGACAAACCTGAAGCAGAGCAGAGCGACGTGATGCTGATCAGTGAGGACGTTTTCATATCGGTCTTCTGAGAGATTTATATTTTATTCATCATGTGAAACGAGAAGTAAAAACAGTTTCCCACCTCACTGAACAAGATCTGTGAATGTTTGATGAAGTCTTTATGGATTTCAGATCCACGCTGCTGCAGGTCGATCACATTTATGAAATCATATATAGACAACGAGAAAGAATCTGGTCTGTTAATAGAAGAAGTCTCCTAACATTCACAGGTACAGCTCCATCACCATAAAATCAGCATCAAACACGCCTCAGTACTGATGTTTGACTGATGTTCACCAACCTTTAAAGAATAAGACTATGTTCACATTACAGGCTTAATGCTCAATTTTACATTAATGTTTGAAGTGCATCATATCTGACATCAGTGTGAACGGATCTCTGTCCTGAAAGGAGGTGATCCAGGTCACCTAACCCTAACGATCACCTCCACCTCCAGCTACCTGGAACACACGAGGAACACAAGTTGTTTCAACTTTCCCCAAAACGTCTTCATAAAACAGAAGAATTCAGCTGAGTTGAAAAGATTCTTTAAACGTGACGTCTCCTCAGATAAAATATAATAAACAGAAACAATAGAATAACTTTAAATGAGACGAAGCCTTTGTCCTGTCTCATCTTCCTCTTCTTCAGATCCAGTAAACACCTCCGGTCTGGCTGCCAGGGAAACAGAAAGATTAAATATTCCTTTGAAGGATCTTAATGTGATCTGAGAGCAGCCATCAGCCATCATTAACCATCATTAACCCCGCATGAACAACGTGTTCAAAGCTTCGTCTATACCGTTAACTCTGGTTTTACTTAAAGAACCTCACGACACAGTTTCTGGACTCAACATGAGTTTAGTTCTGGTTTATTCTGCTTTATTTTAACAGAAGAGACCAAAAAGAGCCTTAAAGTCCTGAATCAGTTCCTTTAACAGCTGCTGGAGCTCAGTGAGACAGGTAGAGTGTCGTTAGTCCAACAGGACACACCTGTGTGAGCTGACCACTGATCCAATAACAGAACAGAGCTGATGTCTTTATTAACAAATAGAAAATATGAAGACAGAAGTAAATTACAACCAGAATCTCAGAATTCGCCACCTTCATTTCACATCTTATCTCATGATAACACTGTTAAATGTCTGTTTATATGGATTGTGTTAGAACACACTGTAAAAAGAAATTATGCTCTCATAAATGTCCTCACTTAAACCTTCAAATGCCATCATGTCCCCCCAGACATGTCCTCATTTTCTACAAAAGTGTCCTCATTTTGCCCCCGAAATGTCTTCATTTTACCCTGAAAATGTCCTCACTTTAACCACAAAAATACCGTCACTTTAACCCCAGAAATGTCCTCATTTTCTACAAAAAATGTCCTGATCTTCCACCCAAAAACTCCTAAATTCCTCCAAAAAAGTCCTCAATTTCACCCCTAAAATGTCCTAAAGTCCTCCAAAAATGTCCTCATTTTCTCCCCTAAAATGTCCTAAATTCTCTGAAAAAAATGTCTGCGATTTCCAAAAAATGTGGCAGCATGAAATATAAGAGAAAAGACGAGTTAATCAGATTCTTTATTAGCATGTTGTTGGATCAATAGAGACGATGTCTTCTTCTAATCAACAGGAAACATGATGTGTGTTGAGAAGAACGAGGAAAAGGCAGAAGATGTTCATTATTTGGGCTAAATACTTATAAATTTGGGTCGCTGGTGTTTAAACTGGGTCAGAAGAGTTCGACACTTGAATAGATTCACAGTAGAACACAACGTGGGACCGTTATCATGTTTCAGCCTGAAGGCAACGTATCACACTAATGAACAGAGTTAGTATTGATATTAGCATCCCATTAGCATGTTTACCAGCTCCGTCTGAAGCAGTTACAACTAACTGAGAACTTTTCCTCCTAATATATTCTGGGATGTTAAATCTGCCTGACGACAGTTAATTCTGTACAAACAACCCGAGTACTGTACCGCCACCCCCGCCCGGATCCAGAACCCTGTTCAGCATCCAGGGCTCTCTGTTTGTGTTTGATCCTCCGGTGCCCTGACCTGCTTTACATCCTGGAGAAACCCCTCATTACAATATCAAAGTTAATCTATTTTACCCCCAAACGCTGAGCGCGGAGTTTTTACCTCCTCGGCAGCGACGCCTCCCAGAGGAGAGCGGCGCGAGCCGCTCCGCCGGGACGAAACTACATAACAACAACAGAAGAAGAAGAAGAAGAAGACGCTGACAGAATCAGGCCCTCAAGTTTACCGGAGAGATCTGAGGAGGACGTTTAATGGATCTGAGAGTTTACTGCTCACTGAGGAGGAGCGGGTCCTCGCTGGGGTCAGAGGTCAGGAGGAGGTCACATTACTGTCATACTGAGAGCTGATATAAAAGCCTTCAGTTGTGCTTCGTTATCGGTGAATATTTGAAAAACTCTGCAGGAGAAATTCCTCATTTTACCCTTAAAATGTCTTCACTTTAATCCCCAAATACCATCACGCTCCCCCAAGAAATGTCCTCATTTTATTAAAAAAATGTCCTCACCTTGCCACCAAAAATGTCTTCATATTCCAGCCAAACAAGTCCTCACTTTTACCTCCAAAATATCCTAACTCTATCAAAAACGTCTTGAATTTAACCCCAAAATGACCTAACAATCTCTAAAAATGTCCTCACGTTCCACCCCAGAAAAGTGCTCTTTTACTCATAAAATATCCTCACTTTAATCTCCCCAAAATGTCTTAACTTTTTCAAAAAATGTCTTGACTTTACCCCCAAAATGTCCTCATTTTATCCCTAAAATGTTCTCACTTTAACCCCCAAATACGTCACGTTACCCCAAAAAATTTCCTCATTTTCTTCAAATAATGTCCTGACTTTAACCCCAATAATATCTAAATTTTAACCACAAAAATATCCTCACTAATACCACCACTCCCCCCAGAAATATCCTCATTTTCTACAAAAATCATCCTCACTTTTACCCCTAAAATGTCCTAACTTCCTCCAACACTGTTATTCAACGTGTTCTCATCCCAACTTGTCAAATCGAGCTTTAAAACTGAGCCGCTACAACCTAAAAATCTCAAGTTTTGTTAACACGTTAAAGAAATTCGGGGCGTTAAAACGAATTTGCGTTAACTTTTCCGGGTGTCATTTGTACGCCGTTTGTCCTGCACTGACTGCAATGTAAACACATCCTATGATGTAATACGCCTTCCTGAGAACGGCCCGACCTACAGCAGCCTTCATCAGGATTCATACAAATCCAGGACATTTAGTTTGTCCCCGTTGAAATCTGAAAACTATCCTCTGTGTACTTTATACTGTGATATGTAAAATAAAGGAACTTCAGCGAGGACTGTGTTGGTGAGTTAGTTAGTGTTTTATCTGAAGGCCGGTTTGATGCGTCAGTTGTTCATCAGAGAATCAGGTCAACAGGAACGTCTTTGATATGCAGATGTTTGGTTTGTTCTGCTGACGAGGGAATTAAAACCACCTTCAGCTCTCTCTGCTGAGGCTCACAACATGTTACTGCTGATTAAATAAAGAATACAGAATAATCTGAATAAAGGTAGAAACTCTTTCACTTCTCCTTCCACTCGTGTTCTCTCTCTCTCAGTTACTGTTTCTTCTACTGCCAACACTCCCTCTAAACCTGTGACGTCCGTGTTACTGTGATCAAACTGAACCTTTCATTGAGACCAGAGCACACCTGTGTGATAACGATGCTGTTTAATCAGCATCTTGATGTGACTCACCTGTCGGGTGGACGGATGATCTTGGAGCACACTGACACGGATTTGTGATCAAAGCTTGAGTATTTTACGTGCACAGAAAGAGTTTTAGATCTTTTATTTAAACAAGTGAACAAAAACTAAAGTGTTGTGTTTATATTTTGTTTTATAATTTTATAAGTTATATTCAAACAAAGTGAACATAAACGTATTCAGAACAGAGCTGTAAAGCCCCACAGGTGAAGGTAAATATGGTTTTAATGAAGAGAGCAGCTACCCTCCTCCTCCTCCTCCTCTTCATCCTCCTCCTCCTCACCACATTAACTCTCTCTGCCAGATTTTAATTAATTTGAATAACATTAATGTCGGAGCTCGGCCTCGTTTCTTTCTTTCCTGCCTTTCTTCAGAAATCACTGGTTAATAGAGCGCTACAGGGATGAGTCACTTCCTGTTCCCTCGTCTGGAAGTCGATACACCAGCGTCATCCAAACATATAATCATAAACATGAACCATAATGCTCCAGGATACATCCCACAATGGAAATACAACAAATAAACAGTCACATGTATACAATCACAGCCCCACAGTCTTCTGCAAATACAAAAACATTATCAAAAAGATATTCAATTAAAGGTCCCATATCGTGCTCATTGTCAGGTTCATACTTGTATTTTGTGTTTCTACTTGAACATGTTTACATGCTGTAATGTTCAAAACACACATTATTTTCCTCATACTGTCTGCTTGAATATACCTGTATTCACCTCTGTCTTAAACGCTCCGTTTTAGTGCATTTCAACGGAATTGCGTTGCTAGGCAACAGTTTGGGTCCATGTTTACTTCCTGTCAGCTGATGTTATTTACATACACTGCAACAGGAAGTAAACTGGGACACATTTAGAATGTTTACGTTTAAAACCATGTAATGGTCTAAATATTGTATATTTGTGACATCACAAATGGACAGAAATCCTAACGGCTTGTTTCAAATGCACAATTTCTGAATACGGACTGTGTGTATTTCTCCATATATTGAGCGTTTTGATAGTTTAACAGTATTTATATAGCACTTAAATCTGCTTTATAATATAAAAGACATGAAAATCTCACTTTTTACAATATGGGACCTTTAAGGCTCCTGTCTCCGTAAATATCAAATCTAAAGCAGGAACATGAACTTTTTTAAATAAAATTTGTCGTAAATCATGATATAAAGGACAAAATAAAATGAAATTAATTTCGTTTTCAACCTCATTTAGTTCACAATATCGACAGTCTTTCGTCTCCAGTTACACTACTCTGGTTACTGAACTCTCTAACAACTCATCCCT
>NC_133811.1:27572524-27577524 GCF_043250625.1 Sebastes fasciatus
TGACCTCTGGGATATTTGGGATATTTGCAGTGTGACCCCGAGTACTGAGACGAGATCAACACGGGGTTGTGTTGTAAATACACATGGGACATCTTATGAAAGTAAACATCCTGTTTTCATAACTCTGTGTGTAACCCCGTCATCTTATTGCGTTTCTCACAGAGCTCTCAAATAAATCCACAACATCCCAGTGACTTTAATTAATATAAAAAACATACTTTACAAAAACACAGATATTAAATTAACAACAGTTTACATGTCATGACAGATACTGAAGGAGACATAGGAGACGTAGAAGGACACAGGGAAGGAGAGGAGGGAGGTGGAGGATGAATAGAGCTAATTAGAGCAGAAACGCTGTAATTGCAGTTGGCTCGTTAGTGAAGAGAAACCTGAAACTGTTCCATCACACTCACACACAGACACACACACACACACACACACACACACACACACACACACACACACACACACACACACTGATCATCACTAATTTCCTCTTTACTTTGCTGCCAAACAACAAGCAGGAAAATGTCAGTGTGTGATTTTACACGTGAAAGACGGTAATCAGCTGGTTATGGAAGAAGACTTTACTTCATCGTTTATGTTCATTTGTCATTAACCCTCCGAGACCCGCAAACCCGATTAACTTTACTGTCTTTCAGAGGCTGTGGCCGGTTCAGCTAGAGTGATGATACTGGTATCATATGAAACTAGAAAACCTAATGAATCCATCGGTACCAATCATGTCACACTAGCTTGTCATGAAGGAGGAAAAATAACGCTCCAAAGTTGTGCTAAATTTTGTCGAGGGAAAAACTGTCATGGCTATTTTCTAAGGAGTCCCTTGACCTCTGACCTCCAGATATGTGAATGAATGTCATGCAGTTTAAATGTGTTATTGTCTCCTATTCTAAAAATGGTGAATTTGAATATTTCTGCATACTGGGGTCCCTAAACAGTCTTGAATTACATAAATTAGGTATCACTGTAAAGCTGAGACTCTTGTGGATCCAATGAGCCCAACTGTATTCATGTGTGATGCTTTTAGTCCCCATAGGAGACATCTCATTGACCTCATTGTATAAAATGACCTGTGGTGACCTCTAGGATAATCACAGCCTCATGAAACTTTACAGCCACAAACTAGAGACCTAGAGCATTCAGAGGATGGATGGCTTTCCTAGCTAGATTGATCAATAAGGGGGTTTCTGAGCAGTTTACACAACAGAAGTGCTCGCCATCCAATCGCTGAAAAAAAATGTGTGTTTATTTCTGATTTATGACTAAAACAACTTGACCCTCAGTGCTGAGCAGCATCTCAAATTAATCTTCAGGTTCCCAGCTTTCAGATGATGTACACCACTTCTATGTGACATCTACTGTTGACCTGCTGTCTCCCCCTAAAGACCCCATGGACCCCCCCTAAAAAAGACTAAAACGGCTCTATTGTGGGTCTCAGAGGGTTAAAGAGACTTCTTGATAATAAACTGTTTCCTCATATTGTTTGACAGAAATATTCGGCACTGTGACGTTGTGTTCTGGACAGACAGACATTTACAAACTGTGGACGTCCCTCCGAGGACTCGGTCTCCGTTACGGTCAGAGTCTTCAGAGTGGACGTCCCTCTGAGGACTCGGTCTCTCTCAGAGATAATTGGCTGCAGCTCTGCAGGTGTAATTAGAGTTCATCATCACGCTGAGCCGTCGTCTCTTTGAAGAGCTGCTCTCTCTCTTCTTCTTTCATCCGGTGTCGTCTGAATGTCACCGGGTCAGAAGTCTCCGTCCTCCCTCTGCTGCTCTTCATCTCACTTCTTCTTTATATTTTATTAATACTTCTTCCTTCTTTATGTTTATTTCCATTTCTTTCTGATGTCAACATACTCTTATAGATACGTCTTCATCCCTTTGTGATCTTTGTTTTTAATTATATTTCTTCCTTTTTACATCTATATTTACTCTCTCTCTCTCTCTCTCTCTCTCTCTCTCTCTCTCTCTCTCTCTATCTCTCTCTCTCTCTCTCTCTCTCTCTCTCTCTCTCTCTATCTCTCTCTCTCTCTCTCTCTCTATCTCTCTCTCTCTCTGTCTCTCTCTCTCTCTCTCTCTCTCTCTTTCTCTCTCTCTGTCTCTCTCTCTCTTGTAGGATTGGTGTCTGATAGCATTTATTGAATCTCTCAAATCTCGTAATATATCGTATTAATATTTCTTCATTTCTATATCTTTTATTTACTGACTCTCTTTCTCTTTAAGTGTTTTCTCCAATATTATAATATATATATATATACATTTTCTGTCCTCTATCCTAAAGGTTTCTCCTTTACTTTTTATTATGTTTTTAATTGTCACTCCTCATAAACTTCCATGTTTTTATGTTTTCTTTAAATTAATTCTGTTATTTCCTCTCCATCTTTCTTATTTGCCCCTTTTCATTATTTAATTAATAATTAATTTTGTCATTTTTGTCTTTTTTTCCATTTTTGTTTCAATTTTAGTTTCATTTTCTCATTCTGCAACTCAGGTCAGTCTATATATATATATTCTGTTTACTTACTTATCATATCTTTATTTTTCATGTGCTTATTTATTGTTATTATGATTATTTTTTACTGATGCCTACATATTATATTTATTATTATTATTATTATTATTATTATTATTATTATTATTATTATTATTTTTATTTTTTTTACTGATATCTCTTGTTATTTGCACTGCCCTCCTTCGCTGCTATAATCCTGCACATTTCTTATCTTATCTTATCTTATCTTAAGATTTGAATGTGTTTTCTATCAGATATTCTCTTCCTGTTGTCCGTCCCTTCCTTTATTTCTTCCTCCTTCATCATTTTGGTATCTATCATTGTTGTTGCTCCTCTCCGTCATTTATTTCTCTCCTTCCTCCTCCTCCTTTCTCTTCATCCTCCACATGGCGACCTCCATTCTTTCTTCTCAGCGTTTTCATGTTCAAAGTCAAGGTCAGGAGGCGACGGGGCGGCCGGAGATTAGCAGAGGAGCTACTGGAGGGTCTGAACCTCCCAGAGAGAGGAAGAGGAGGAGGAGGAAGAGGGGGAGGAGGAGGAGGAGGAGGGATGTGGAAACAGAAGAAAAGAGCAGAAGGAGGGAGATAAAACAACCTGCTGTGTGAGCTTCCTGTAGTTTATCGAGGAGGATTTGAGGCTTCTGCAGGTTGAAGCTCGTTTTGTCAGAAAACTGTATTTAACCTCCTGAACTCTGCTGATGCTCCTCTTCCTCCTCGTCCTCCTCCTCACCACCTCAGCTGGCACCGACTTCAGTAGTAAACGGATATTTTCAGAAATAGAAAGTGTTTCCTTCAGTGAGTGTTTTTTTGTGAAGGTGGGAGGAGAGAAAACATCAATAAAAATCAGATCTCAGAGGAAGCAGATACGATGAGATGGAAGAGACGAGCTCTGGGTTCAGTCTAACATATATCACAATAAAGCTCTGTGGAAATGATGCCGAGGGGCGCTGACCAAACGGCGATATTCGACGAGTTAGAAGTGAGAACGGGTCGGTTAAAAATCCAGATTCCCTCTGAGATGCACAAATAGACCTTCAAGCATCTTATGAGACAGAAACTGAAAATCATTTGAGTTTTTCCACAAATAATACAACAGAACAATGTGCAGGAGTTGTAAACAAGGTCTATTTATTATTATCAAATCATGAAATAAATGTATAAATCAACATCCCACATTTTCCTGATCATCTTTCTACTTTTTTCTGTTTCTCTTTTAGTTTAATCGTCGACAGAAATCTGTAGAGAGAGGTGAGAGTTAAGGTGTGAACTGTGGCTCGTATCAGTGTTTACTGATGCAGGATAAATAAAGAAGAAGATAACATCTGAGACATCGTCTCCAGCTTCAAGGTCAAGACTTTACCAACAAGCTGCCAATTATCCTCCTTCAGAAGGTTTCACTGCTACAGAAACATTATTTCATCACTGAACTATCCTCCCAGTCAGTCAGACATCGGATCACTTTAACACAGACACACGTTGGTCTTTATGTCGGAGGACAGCTGAACTTATTTATCTGCATTTTATCAGTTTTTTCTGCTTAAACTGAAGTCAGAATTCAGACGATATATTTTGATTCTGTACTGAAAACTGGCCGTAAATCTCCATCAGGAACAAGATAACAGATCAGAGCAGAACGAACAACATGAGGACAGAAACTCTCACTCAGGTGTTCGTAATCTACCTGATTAAAGACTCAATCAGCAACAAGCTGGACGGCAGAGACTCTGTCTGACTTCTGACTTCACTTCTGACTGTTCAGATCCACATAGTTTGTCTTTTTGTCTCCGGGAACAACATCACACCGTTAGAGAACTCGTTATGTAAAGTATTTCTCAAACACATTCAGTTACTTATTATAATATGTAAACTCATAGGGGAAATTCATTTGTTAATTGATAAATTTTTATGTTATTCAAAATAAAGCAGGCGGACTCTGATGTAAATTAAAGGGGAAATAAAGTTGTAAATTGTTAAATAAATCGTTATTTTTATGGTAATTGCTTTGTCAAATGTAATTTGTATGTTTTTTCAACCGGGTCTCACGAGAAGACGTATAAATATTACGACATTACACAGACATTCCGCGTGTCATGTGAACGCATTTTAGCCTTTTGTGTCATTTGTACAATGCACAACATCCGCAGTTAGGTTTAGGCAAGAAAACCACTTAGTTAGGGTAAGGGAAAACATCATGGTTGGGCTTGAAATAAGTAAGTAAACTAATTAAAACATGTACGGAAACAACTACGGAAAACAGGTCACTAACGTCATTAAAAAACATGTGACCATCATCACTAACAAACGTCACTAACGTAACTTACAAAACAAAACAACTGTCAACAATTTATGTTTTTATCAAATTAAATATTCTGCTTCAATCCAGATTTGTTGGCGTTTAGCCTTTCAAAGACAACATTTTTATTGAGATCAAAAGTTTGCTCTCCCGCTCACTGCACACAAAGG
>NC_133811.1:27582524-27695024 GCF_043250625.1 Sebastes fasciatus
GACTTAGGCCCTTTTTTTGTTCAGTGTTACACTTACTACAGACAGCACATACATAAGTGTGTTGTAAAATATTTTAGAATATTGTTTTTATACTCAGAACACACAAATACATGGTAACAAATATATTTTATTTTCCCCACAAAAACAATGTACACAGTGTACATCCCAACCAACACAAAGTTGCACATACAGTGGTCTACATACAAAACAACAGAAGAATTTACTGTATACAGTTACAGTAAAAACAACTATGCTGCATCCTCTCTTTTGTTTCGGTCTGGCCACAGCACCTCATCCACATCACAAGCAATGTTTTCCCTGGCCAAGCAGCGGGGGAAATATCGCTTAGCATGTCGAATCCAGCCATGAAAAGCATCAACTGATTGCTAATTGTAACACTGTGTGACAGGTGTTTGCCCATGTGATGAGTCAGTGTGCATAGTAGGGCAATTGACTTTAGAATTTTGAATGACAGTGTGTTCCTTGTGAAAACGAGATTTTCTTCATGAAAATTGTGCCAAATGCAGAGAATTGTGTGTAGTGTTCTGAAAAAAGTGTGTTTTAGAACTGCAATTTGAGTGTAAAGCAGGAATTGTGCTTGTAGTTTAGCAGAATTGGTTCAGGGGGTTGGTGCATGAGTTACATGTTGTGGTCATTGTGTGTCAAGTACCAGTATTTGTGTGTAAACAATTGAGAAAAACTGTAAATCATTGATCGTTATTATTCATTCATTATTGTCTGCTCTAATCTCTGAAACACCAATTGTTGTGAAACAACAACCGTAGTTCGTTTACGAGTCGGGAGCACTTCCTTTGTGACTTTGCGCTGCGACTTGCTCTAACGTTAGCTGATGGGTGACGGTCGCTCGCTGTGAGCTGTACAGAACCCCTCAGCCGGACTTTGCCGCTTCCCGAGGCTTCTCGTGGACTAAACGTTGGTACTCGCTGGGTGTTTTTGTGTGTTAGGAGACGGGTCCTGTTGTCCCCTCTTGGTCCCTGTGCGAAATACGAGGATTCATAAATTTGATTTCATGGAGTAAAGGCTTGTGGATTTTCATGTATTCCCTGTAATCCAGTGAGTTATGGCGATTACTAACTGAGTTTTTTTGGGAAGGTAAATGTAAAAAATGTGATTTCAGGAGACACAGTCGGTCGTGTTTCACTCAGGAATAATAATGTGGGGTTAAAGGTCGCAGATCCAGATCCTCCAGGACGAGGAAGCTGAGCGGAGCGTCGCAGAATAAATGCTTCAAACATGTTGTGAGCATAACTTGAAGTAAAACGCACACACACACACACACACAGCAGAAAGTGTGTGTGTGTGTGTGTGTGTGTGTCACGCGTCGTCGTTTGTGTTTCTGAAGGGAGGCTGACAGGCGGGATGACAGGCGGTCTCCCGGCTGTCAGGACGCTGAGAGAAAGTTGGAGATGAATCTGTGCTTCAAAACGGCGGGAGAGCGGCGGTTTGGTGGTGGGGGGGGGGGGGGGGGGGGGGCGGCGGCGTCGACGGCACACGGGGGGAATATATTTATATATCTATCTATATTTGAGCAGAGTGGAGGGAAATGTTCCCCTCGACGGCGGCGGAGCTGCTGAGAAGCGTCAGTCACGTTAAACGGAGGCAGAGAGGAAGGAAGGTGTTTACTCGTCTTTTATTCTCTCTTTACTGAGTCAGAGGAAAGTTACCGTCTGTAG
This sequence comes from Sebastes fasciatus, assembly GCF_043250625.1. NCBI lineage: Eukaryota > Metazoa > Chordata > Actinopteri > Perciformes > Sebastidae > Sebastes > Sebastes fasciatus. The sequence goes on from NC_133811.1 coordinate 27,584,219, forward strand.
ACGAGGAAAACACACACACACATACACACACGCACACACACGCACACACTCACACACACACACACACACACACACACACACACACGCACATACACACACAGCGAGGATCTTAAACTGACTTTTACACTCTGTCCATGAGGTCGTTTCCAACCCGGTCCCACTGGAAGACGTATAAATACAACGACATGACAAAGACACTCCACCTGTCATGAGGACACATTTTAGTGTTCTCATGTGTCATTTGTACGCAAACATCCGCAGTTATAGGTTTGTTCTGTAACTAATGCCCTGTCCACACGTATTTACGTTTATAACGTTTTTCTCATTGATTATTTTCTTTTCGACTTTTTTACTGTCTGTTTTTTTTTTTTATCATTTTGTGATAGTTTTGTGTCTATTTATAGTCGTTTTGCATCTTTTTGGGGTGGTTTTGCATCAGTTTTTAGTCATTTTGCATCTTTTTGAGGTGGTTTTGCATCTGTTTTTAGTCATTTTGCATCTTTTTGTGGTGGTTTTGCATCTATTCTTAGACGTTTTGCATCTTTTAGTGGTCGTTTTGCATTTATTTTTAGACATTTTGCATCTTTTTGTGGGTTTTTTTAATCTATTTTTAGTCATATTGCATATTTTTTAGGTAGTTTTGCGTCTATTTTTAGTCATTTTGCATCATTTTGTTATAGTTTTGTGTCTATTTGTAGTCGTTTTGCATCTTTTTGGGGTTGTTTAGCATCAGTTTTTAGTCATTTTGCATCTTTTTGAGGTGGTTTTGCATCTGTTTTTAGTCATTTTGCATCTCTTTGTGATAGTTTTTCGTCTATTTTTTAGTCGTTTTGCATTTTTTTGTGGTGGTTTTGCATCTGTGTTTAGTCATTTTGCATCTTTGTGAGGTGGATAAATTAGAGTTCACTCATTTACCTCACTGGTGGTAAATAGCAGAGAATGGAGAGTTTGTCTCCATCTTCCATCCATCCGTTGTGAGATGCTGCTGTCGTGTCTGTAAACCTTTCTAATCTTGTTTGTTTGTGACCCGACACACAGACGGATGTGTGTAATCTAATGTCCTGCATGATCGTCCTGCTGCTCAGGTGTGTTTGTGTATCGCCGTCGACGGTTCTGCTACATTAAATACATTCCTGCTCCGGTGTCACGGAGATAAACTCCCGTACGTCTCGCCGTCCTCGGAGGACGAGGCGACTCATTTACCAACATGGAGATTGATGTGTTTATCAGCGAGGCAGCAGACCTGAGCACAGCCTAATGTCTCTGTAAAATAAACCCAGCATGCACTGGGAGAGCTGCCGCAGCCCTGACAGGATCACTATCAGCTGCAGCATGAAACGGATAGCAACAGTCGCTCGGTCACACATGACATCACACTAAAGGCATACGAGCGTAAAGGCGCCACAGGAAGTACAGAACACAGGGCAGGACGCACACACCTGAAGAAACACATGAATAACAATCAGTTCTGTGTTTTAACTCTTTTCAAACATAGCAGGACTACTTCCCGAAGGTAGGAAGTTTTACGAGTCGTCCCTGTTTACTGAATGTGGAGGTACTGACTCAGGGTCTGGTGTGAACCGAGGTTCATGATTTTCTTACACTGTAAACATTTGATCAGGTTGGTTTTGGTTTCATGTTGCAATGATGAACGCAGTAAGGAATGCTACATGACATAGTGTACTTACATCCTGTCGTCAATCACCACCTACGTCCTGTCGTCATCCTGCCATCATCACCTACATACCTCTTTGTCAACCCCTATTTTGATGACGTTATCACCTACATCGTGTCGTCATCACCTACGTCCTGTCGTCATCACCTACGTCCTGTCGTCATCACCTACGTCCTGTTGTCATCGCCTACATCCTGTCGTCATCGCCTACGTCCTGTCGTCATCGCCTACATCCTGTCGTCATCGCCTACGTCCTGTCATCATCGCCTACATCCTGTCATCATCGCCTATGTCTTGTCGTCATCACCTACATCCGAACCGATCCGAATCGAACCGAACCGAACCGAACCATGGTTCCTGTTTGATCCGGAGCGTGACCACCTCTTTTCATCGGACCAAAGTTCAGCTCTTTGTCTAGTCTAGAGTCGTGTTAGCGGCTCCTTAATGTTTCCACATTCACCATCTTAGTTTGGTGATGTTTAGGTGATGATGAACCACATTTCATCACAATCCAGCCAACAGACTGATATTACCATCCCGACATACTGCTTGTGTTTCTGAATACTTCTGCACTTTATTTCACTTTTCATGTACTTTTCCTGACTGGAGCAGCTTTGCCGCTCATTCTGCTCACATTTTCCTCATCGTCCTATTTTTATTCAGACATAATGGAGAGCCCGGGCGGATAGTTTTCATTTCAATAGCAAACTAATTAACAGTGCGATGACGGTCTGTCAGGTTTCTCTCTGAGCGCCTTGAACCCAGATCAGCCTCGACTCTTCCTCCGCGGGGTCACAACAAACAGCTTCGTGTCTTATAATGAATCTGCTCTAATCTCACATTTTGGGGGGTCTGAAAAAGTCCAGCAAAACCTCTTTTTGTGTGCCGTGTTGTCTCTGGGAAAAACTCATCAGAGCCCACAAAGCGTTTTGGAGTTTAAACCCTTCAGAAAGTGGCAGAACGAGGCCAAGCAGACAGATGGCATAATTCAGCTCCAAAATAGAAAACCCATTAACGGCGAGGTTGCAGATTTGTCTGCGGTGTCCGACTCGGACCGCCTCGGTGACCCCCGACCGAGTCCTCGCCTGTCTAATTGAATCGCTTTATTTCCTCTTCCTCCTCCTCCTCCTCCTCCTCCTCCTCCCCCAGCCTCATTGGACACGCACTCCTCTTCTTCTTCTTCTTCTTCTTCTTCTTCTTCTCTCTCTGAATAACGCTGAGTAGCTGAAAGAGAATCCTCATATCTGCTGGGCTCTGGGATTATGAGCCGGGGTATAAAGCTGCAGGAGGTAATTGGTTTTGGTTGGGTGGGGGAGCTTTCGGGAGGGTTTCTCTGAAAAGAAAACTCCTGGTGGAAGCATGAAGTTTGTCAACTTGCTCCACTAATGGGGGGTAAACACTGTCAGAATGGTTTATAAAGACGCTTTTCAAGGAGTCTCTACTGTACGAGATTAAGATGGAGCTGAGAGCAGCAGGAGGAAGAGGAGGAGGAGGAGGAGGAGGGATCAGTCCTCCACATGGAAATGAAACCCCATGAAATTTTAATGCCACAAATTACATTTACATTTTATATTTCAGGCATTAAGCTAACGCTCTGGTCCTCAGAGGAAGGAAGAAGTGCTCCAATGCTTCAGGAAAAAGACATTGAATGTGATAACGTATGTGCACCACATATTAGTGCAAACCATGTTTTCCCCATGTAGTATTTACAGCCCGTTCAAGATGTGATCGTTAACATGCATGGTGTCCTTTCAAAATAAACTTCACAGGAAGTTTAGGTCTAGGCAACACAACCACTTAGTTAGGGTTAGGAAACGGTCGTGGTTGACGTTAACTTCACTGACTCGACTGACTGACAATAACGAGTTATGTAACTGACAACGTACGTGACAAAAATAAGTCAACGTTAACGCAGGATGTCCCGGAGGAGCTGCGAGCCGACGTTTGCTCAGAACGTTTCTCTGATAACTTCAAAACTAGATGTCCGATGACTAAAATCCTTCATGGGTTCGAATATAGAGTTAAAAACCACCAAGATCTAAAAAGTGTAGCGTAAAAATGTGGCTTAAAACTGGATAAAAATTCAATTTATGACAGCTTCTGGCAGACAACCACAATGCTAACGCACGTTAGCTTGATTAAAATTACAGATTTCTCAGGTTTGAAAATTGTTGGAAACATTTGGGATAATGTAAGTATTTTAAGACATCTTAATGCAGAAAGTTACGTATTATACCTTTTAATACCACCAAACAAAAAAATATTCCAGCATGTCATAAAACGTGTTTTTTAGATATCTATTTCTGTACATATTAAGTAAACAAGATGCAGATTAGTGAGCTTTAGAGGTGTTGGTATGTGTATAATTGAAAGCCAGACTAGCTGATTCTCTATGCTAAGCTAAGCTAATTGTCCTTGGGATCCATCTTTTTACTTAACACAAAGTCATGAGAGTGGAATCAATCCTGTCATCTTACTAGAAAGAAAGCAATTAAGCACATTTCCCAAGTAAAAGTAAAATTTCAGACTTTTAAAGACACGTTCGTTGGCTAGGAGCTGCAGTTTTAATCATAGTTTTAATTAACAGTAGCGGAGGTAAAGATGTAAAGTTTGTCCCTAGCGTGGTTAAAATCTGGACATCAGTATCAGTTATTAAGGTATCGTGTTCTGGACATTACAGAAACAAGACTGAACAAGACTTATAGTGATTAATTTCTTCCTGTCTTGCAGAACAATAACAGATGGGGTCTCTTTTGTTACTCAAAGGGACTGAACATAAGAAACTGAATTGGGCTGAGTCGCTCCATTAAAACGACATTAGCAGACTGATCCAATCATCCAGAGGGAGCTTTAAATAAAACCCCCATCATCTTCTTGTTTCCCTCCATGTCACAAAGTTCCTGTCGTCTCGAACGCAGACCCAGACTTCAGGGTGTCGCCATGGCAACAGTATGTCACCAGGTCGTTGTACACGGTTCCCCGTTTCCCATCATGCACCAGCGGCAGTTAATCAAGTAAGAGACTGATTCTGAAGAGAGAAAAATGCTGCAAGACTTTGCCGAACATCATCCTGTGTTTGTTTACACGGCATTGTGAGGACCCAAACCTGAACACCCACACACCTTGTCGGGACGCGGTCTAAAAAAAATCTGTTTTATGGGTGATTTTAGGGTCAAGGAGTGTTTATATGACATTGTGAGGACCAAAATCTGAAAGCCCACAACCCTTAAGGGACTAACATTTATTATGGGGACCAAAAATCTGAACCCCACAAGTTTTACAGGCAATTTTAGAGCCAATCACTATTTATACAGCCCGTTCACACGAAAAAGGAGTATGAATGTCATGATGATGCGCAAGACATTCAGTGTGCAATAAGAAACGCCTTTCTTGGTTTTTTTTTCATTGAAAAGACGACCATTTACGGATGTTTATCTACGTCTGGTTTTAGTTGAAAGTGAAAGTTAAAAAGACGTCTTGTAAAGTACTTCAACACTAAACCCTTTTATAAACCCAGCCCCTTTGCACGAAAAGGCGTATAAATGCCACGATAATGCGCAAGGCGTTTAGCGCGTAATAAGTACACCTTTCTTGATTTCCTGTATAGACTGCAGTGTAATCACATCTGCATATATACGCTCAGAGCTAGTGACGCAGAATAAAAGAGTTTTTTTGTCTTTTGTGACGTGTTTTCCATGCTTATGTTACGTTGTGTCCGTACGTATTTTACTTAGTTGTAGGGCTACCAATGGATTCTTTAGGTTTTCTAGTTTCATATGATGCCAGTATCTTCACTCTAGCTTTAAAACTGAGCCCGCTACAACGTAGAAATCGCAAGTTGCGTTAATGCCGTTCTAGACTGTACTCTAAGTACAGTTCAGTACTGTGTACAGTAACCTCCCATCGCCCAAAAATAGGACCCCCCCTGAAGCTACAGTATAATTTGAATGCTGTAATTTCCAGTGCATATAATGTTTGTTTCGTAAAATATATCGAACATTGAATGACATCAGATCTTAAAATGTTATTCCTTCAGTTAGTGCAGAGATTTCAAATGTGGCAGATACAATTTCTGAGTAGCAGACAAAGATAAAATACTTGTCTGTCACAGTGGCAGGAAGAGAAAAAAGTTAATTTCAGACTCTGCTTCCATTTAATCAGGACCCGCCGATATTCAGGGGTCCAAAAATGGTGAAGCCAACAACTGTTAACAGGTAATTTAAGGATGAACTTCTAGTTTCAATGGTTTGGGTTTAAGTTAAGGGGCTGGGGAATTAATGGAGATGCTGAAGAGTCCCTACAAGGATAGAAAGATTGTATGTGTGTGTTGGTGCACTGCCAAAATGACAAAACTGTCCCAGAAATGTCAAAAAACAAACAGTCTTAAAACTTTGCAAAGCGTTCCCTGGCCTGTGCTGACTCTCTGGAGGCTGAGACTGTGTGAGTCTTCGTGTCGACGGCTGTGTTCAGGCTGTTAGCTCGGCTGTGTGTGCGTATGAATATAAATCTGCCCGTATGAGCTGCTGTCTCGAGGCCTCAGCCGCCCGCTCTGAGAATAAAACCCGCCTTCTTTGATTGACAGCCTGGCGTAGAGCTAAATCCCCAATCCCAGCATGCTCCGCTCCTCCCCGCATCACCGCGACATGCTGTGCAGGGCTTTATATTGGTTTATGGTGTAAGACGCTACACCCCCCCATGGGTTTGAATCTCACTTGATCACAAACATCAGTCTGCCTTCAGCTCCAGAATCAACAGACAGTCTGGAAGGAAGAATATGTTGTTAACTCTCTGGAACTGAAACTGACGGCTGCCTGGAAAGTAAGAAAACAATCTTAAAACTGACGGCATCCTCAACGCACCTCAACGTAGAGGATGAGACTAAATTTATTATTTACATGTGAAATAGTTTTATCCCCAAAAGAAGAAATTATCCAAACTTCCATTTAGTGGATGACCCCACAGTGTTGCAAAAATCGATTCACCTATATATCGCGATTATTGTTTTACGATATTTAAATAGATTTTTTTAATGTCAGAATCGATTTATTTGCTTCATTTGAACCTGTGTGAAACTAAAAGTAATGTTGACTCATTTTCAGTCTTCAGCCACCATAAAATGTCTGAAAAATATCCGAAAAAAAGAAGAAGAAATGTCCAAAAAATTTCTGAAAAATGTCATAAAAAATATCCTAAAAATGTCATAATATGTCTTAAAAAAAAGTCACTGAAAAGCCCCCAAAAAATCCGAAAAATGTTTAAAAAATGTCTGAAAAATTCATAAAAAGTGCAGAAGAAAGGCAGAAAGAAAGTCTGAAAAATGTCCGAAAAAATTTCTGATCAAAGTCCGAAACAAATTCCGATAATGTCTGAAAAATTTCCGAAAAAAGTCTGTGACTCGTCAGCATCGTCAGCCCAGTGAGTCACGTGAATCGCTAGTCAGTGAAGTTAACGTCAACCACGACTGTTTCCTAACTCTACCTAAGTGGTTGTGTTGCCTAAACCTAACTTCCTGTAAAAACAGAAGTTTATTTTGAAAGGACACTATGTAAGTAATGAGTGTATATTCACACGCCGTCCCTGGTCCGTCCAAAAGTAACACTAGAGGGTTACCCTGTGTGTCGGTCTCTGATGGTCTCCACTGACCAAGCGGCGGTGTTTGACGAGTTGGGAGTGATGGTTCTCAGGACACAACCTCTAATACATCCAAATAAATAAGTAAATAGTTCTAACAGTTTGCATATATATAATATTTTTATTATTCAACACAGGACATTTTGGTATAATATGACAATAGAATAGAAATAATTTAGTTTTACTTTTTTACGGCTCTTTGTAGGCGGACGTTTTACTGGCGTCTGGTAGTCGCTTTCAGTTAAAAATGGCGGCGGCGTAGCTCTGCTGGGCGCTGATGTTGCGATGGAACGAACAATTGACTTAACTTCTTAGCGATATACATTACTCACTTAATAATCCTTATAATCAATAATCAATCAGACGGTGAGGTGTGAACCTCCGATGTCTGACTGAAGAAGTGAATTCAGTTCCAGCAGAAGAAGAAAAAAAAGAATCTCTGACTCCTCTTCTTCTTCTACTGTCAAAATCTACTCAGCGCCACAGCTCCTGTGTGTGTGTGCATGTACAGTGTGTATGTGTGTGTGTGTGTGTGTGTGTGCATGTACAGTGTGTGTGTGTGTGTGTGTGTGTGTGTGTGTGTGTGTGTGCATCTACAGTGTGTGTAGGAGTTTGTTTGAGCGTATTGTGTGAATGTGTGTTTGACAGTCCTGAGAAGCCAATGAAGGGTTTAGAGGCATCCGGCTGTCAAAGCTCAGACAACACACACACTAACACACACACACACACACACACACACACACAGAGCTGGTCTAGTGTAACAATATGCAGAATGACAGAAAACACATCTGCTGGGAGCCAGGCTTGTTTACACCTGGCCTCAGGAGAGAGTGTGTGTGCGTGTGTGTGTGTGTGTGTGTGTGTGTGTGTGTGTGTGTGTGTGTGTATTGCAGCAGAGTTGACATATGGTCCTGCAGATGGTGGGCGACTGTCGGGAGACGCAGTGTGTTTGTGAGTGTGATGTCTGTCCGTCGGTACATCTGGTGGAGGTTGGCACCGCCGGAGCAACAAAGCATGTGTGTGTGTATTCTTGTTCTTGTGTCTTTGTGGGGACCGTACTGCACTGTGAGGACACTCTGAACATTTTTAATCCTTTACCTCCTCTCCTTCTCTCCTTCCCTCCAACTCCTTCCTTTCCTTATCCTTTCTTCTTTCCTTGTATCCTTCTCCGCATTCCTGTCCGTCGGCGCTCGATACCGCTGCACAAGGCACCCCTTTAGCGGCGGGATGAGACACACGGGGCGTTTCGTTAACTACAATGTAAACCAGCCTGCAGCAGCAGTAACACTGAGGGAAAGAGCTGTGGTGATGTAGTTTAAAGAGTGAAAGAGACACATCGGGCCGGTGGGAGGGAGGGGAGGTGGATGGGTCCAACAAACACAAGGCTTTCATCATGGAAACCGCTATTCATGTCCCATGTTCACAACGTCAAGTCATATTTTCACTTTATAAACGTAGTAACTTTAAACCCAACCATGTAGTTTTTTCATAAACCTACAGTGGAAACAAAAAACTTTAATTCAAACGCTGTTTAAATAATTCACTTATAGTAATTAAGTAGTCCTCTTACAGTGTTCATTTGGGGACTTTTTACACATGACAACATATTGAACAACATTTTAAAACAACGTCAGATTAACATTAGTTAAATTTTTGTTTCGTTTTTTACTTTACTCCCTTGGTACTTCGCCTCTCGGACCGTCTGCTCTCCGCCTGGATATCTGCGGCTGAGGCTTTGTGCAACATAGAAATCATAACGGGGAAAAATGAAAGTCACTTTCTCTGAATAAAAAACTAATGTGCACGGGGAAAGCACCTGTCGTTGAGGCCGCCCTCGTGAAGTGGATTGTTTAATGCCTGGTCACGTAATGCCCCTAAGAGTCGACCGGCTCCTCGGCACCACAACCGTCTCCCTCCACGCCGCTGCCAGCTGAGAGAACGAGGAGTCCCGGCAAAGGGGCGCCGTTCTGCATGCACCGCACACGCTGCAGATCCAACCAACAACGGCAATGCCTCACCCTCGGTGAGGGAAAAGGCAGAAGAATTGGCAGCGAGCAAGTAAATAGCGACGCGGTCCGTTTTATTACTTCATGTAATAAATATATAGATGTCCGTTAGATGATGCACAACAACAAGAATTTGCTTAAAGTGATCAATTTGACCCGGACAGATGTGTTCACTGTAGTAGATTTTTTGCCTAAAGTGTTTTAGTTTGATTCACAACATTTAGCATGTGTTTCCTGCGAGTGAAAAGTGACGGCGAGGGGTCGTTAAGCACGTGTTTAGTGCGACGGAAAAAGTAGCGCCGACGGGTCTGTCGAAGCGTCAGTATGTGACGATATTTCCCTCATCTTTATCTTCCTTCCTTCTTCTCTATTTCTTCTCCTTCTGTTCTCTTTCCCTCCATACTTTTCTCTTTGTTTACTTTCACTCTCTCCTTCTTTATTCTTCTCCCCTTCCTTCATTTCTCTTCTCCTTTTTACCTCCTTTCTTTTTCTTGCTCCTGATGTTTCATCGTACTTCTTATTTCCCTCCCTCCATCATTCCTTCTTCTTCTCCTCCTCTAAGATTTTCTGTTTCTCTTTCCACTACCTTCCCTTCCCTCTCTCCCTTTACCTTCCCTCCTCCTTTCCTTTTTCCTCCTCCATACAAGCTGCTGCTCCCAGCATGCACCTCTGCCACAGATGGCTCTGCCCTCGTTCATCCCTCGCTCTGCAGGAGGAGGAGGAGAGGAAATAGACCTCGGTTGGTGAGAAAGAGGAGCAGGTTGAGACCTGCTGTCTGAATTACCGACCCGCCGAGTTCCATCATCTGATCCACTCAAGAGGTTAAAATCTGAATTATCTTTTTATTTTATTTACAAAACAGAAAAGAAACTGTTAGAAACTCAGGTACTGACATCATAAAAACTCACCAACACTCTCAACTAACGTCATTTTGTTTTTAGTTACCTGGAGCTTTAGCTCCTTTAACCGTCTGAGACCCACAATAGAGCCGTATTAGTCTTTTTTAGGGGGCTACAGGGGGTCTTTAGGGGGAGAGAGCAGGTCAACAGTAGATGTCACATAGAAGTGGTGAACATCATCTGAAAGCTGAGAACCTGAAGATTAACTTGAGATGCTGCTCAGCACTGTGTGTCAAGTTGTTAAGAACATTACTATAGAAGTATATGATTTCCATTCCCATGCTCTATTATGTCCCATTGCAGCAATTTTTGGGGTTGGCACCATTTGTTACACAGATTTGGTGCTAATTTAAAAAAAAAAAATTGTTACCACTGGAGAATTGATAAAATGATCAATAATCCCTCCAAAATACCACATTAAGACACCAAGACCTTGAGGAACACCATAGAAAAAGCCATGCTGTGATTTGGTATCAAAAACTTTTGACATTTGGAGATTTCTGAAAGAGTTGCATTTTTCAGCAATAGATGGCGAGCACTTCTGTTAAGCAAACTGCTCAGAAACCCCCTTATTTGGTTTTTGGTCATCGACATCTTAGTTTTTTGAAACCTTATTGTCAATCTAGCTAGGTAAGCCATCTATCCTCTGAATGCTCTAGGTCTCTAGTTTGTGGCTGTAAAGTTTCATGAGGCTGTGATTATCCTAGAGGTCACCAGAGGTCATTTTATACAGTGAGGTCAATGAAATGGCTCCTATGGGGACTAACATCATCACACATGAATACAGTTGGGCTCATTGGATCCACAAGAGTCTCAGCTTTACAGTTAAACTAAAACGGATGTATGAATGTAAAGGTGACTGCATACATAATATAAATACAATACATTATAGATTAGTTGATGTTAAATTAAACTGAGCTGTGATCAGGAGAAACCAGTACAATATGAAAGTCAGATTGATGTGAGGACGGTGGTATTTCAAAGATGTGAGTATATTTTCCATCCACAGCTGGCCAGAAACAAACCGCAGCTCTTCTCCTTCCTGAGCTGTAAAAAGAACATATGGCGTCCACACTTTAACATCCCGGCGTTCCCTCTGCGGTCCGAGACGTTAACGGTCCAGATGGTTGGAGTTCGTACAGCTTCATCTCTGACTCCGTCCATCCATCTCTCCGTCTGACGGATGACGCTGGCGGCTGCTCCCGACAAGTCGCTCTGAATATAAAATCCTCCTCAGCTGCTTCACAATTAACTCATTATTTACTTTAATTAATAAGCACATACATCTGTATTTAATCCTTTAACACCAAAACAAACCTTCCTCACATTTAACCTTCTCTCAATAATATAAACCTGGAGTTAAACTACAAACTATAAAGCCTAAAAAAAATACTATAAGTTGAATAAAAACCTCTAAAACTGAACATTATAGCAGTTATTGCTATACATGGTAACTGATGTTATTATAATTTCTCCACCCGTCCTCTCTCCCGGTGACATCTCATCCACTTTTCAGGTGCTTGTTTGCACAAAAAGGCGTATAGATGCCACGATAATGCGGAAGGTGTGTCATTTGTACACCATGTATCCTGTACTGACTGCAATGTAAACGCATCCGCGTATAAATACTACGGTAAGACTTACTGACGTAGTATAAAAAGAGAGAAAGACCGCTGATGGTGGGCGGGTCCAACAAACACAGGACTTTCAACCAGGAGTTTGTCTATGTTTTGTAAGTTAGTGACGATTGTGACGTGTTTTTTATTGACATTTGTTTCTGTAGTTGTTTTCATATATATTTTACTTAGTTTACTTATTATTTTAAAGCCCAACCATGATGTTTTCCCTTAACTTAACTAAGTAGTTTTCTTGCCTAAACCTAACTGCGGACGTTTACGTTTGTAACAGAGTGTTTTTACAGTGTGGTGTTATAAGTTTTACTGAAACAAAGTATTATTACAGTGTGGTATTAGTACTTTATCTCCAGTTGAACATTATAATCAGTTTATTTTTCATGTGAACATGAAATTGTTCCTGGATCAGTTCGTGGAACGTCAGCTGTTCACAGAACTAATTAACGACCTCCAACATGGCTGCCTGAGGGGGCATCACACCACCTGAAGACCCTCTTCATCCCTCCTTCATCTCGGCCTCCTCTCATCTTCCTCTAGCTCACCTCCATCCCTCCATCCCTCCATCCATCCATCATCCATCCTCATCTGTGTGTCTGTAATTAATTAATGCTAACATGACGTGCTAACTGTTGATGAAGATCTGCCAGATCCATCCGTCCATCTTTACCGCCGTCTCTTCTTCACGTTTTTGTCTTCCTCGTCCATATGGCGTCCCCCCCTCCTCCGTCTGCAGAGAGGTGGGGTCTGTTAATAGCCCATATGGCCTCATCATATGCTGCCAGTGAATTTTAATGACAGGAGATTGGCAGCCGTTTCCTCGCTGGCTGACTGACGGCGACACGACGCCAAACTGCCTTTAATAACAAAAACCTGCTGAAAGTCATCAGATACACTCATCTGGGCTGGAATAATATTTGATTAGAAGTTAAAGTTAGAAAAATAATGGAAGAAAATCAAGAAATTCACCAATTTTCCGTCCAGGGATCAATAAAGTATTTCTGATTTCTGAAAATTGAAATATTCTGAAAAAAAATCCTCCAAAAATAAAATAAATAATAAACTAAATATTAAAACATCGACACGTAAAATCTTAAATGTAAATATGAATAATCCAGACTACACTGCTTCATTTTAGTCAATATATCTGTCACATTCCTTGGCCTTTGGCTCGGCATGAGCTTTTTTAATCCCTTTTCCTTTCCTTGTGGTTTTTACACTTTTATTATTTTAATGTCTTTTTGGTTTTTAGTGTTTTATTGTGTTGTTTTTATGTTTTTTTATGTATAATTGTACAGTGCTTTGGTGAGCTTTTGTTGTTTTTAAATGTGCTTTATAAATAAAGTTGGGTTGGATTGGAGGTGTTTTTATTTCACCCAGTCTGTCTCCAGTCATTCCTTAGGGTCCGGTCACCTGACTCCTACATTCACCTGCTCACCTGTTCCTCATTTCCTAATTACCCCCCCACAGTATTTAGAGCAGCACATCTCCACCTGCTGCTGCTCTGATTGTCAGTGTTGCTTCATGCTTTTTGCTTTCCAACCACCTGAACTCCTGATCTGAACTTTTTATCTGTCTCCTTCTGTTTGGACTTTCTGTCTTTGCTTCAAACCTTTAAAGTCCCCGTGAAACGGAAGTAAGAGCGTCTCTAACTGTTGTGTGCTGTCCGTGTAATTTCTGGCAGTTCGTTATTTTCATTTTAAACCAAAAACGGTTTCTGAATTAAAAAAACGAGAAAAAACAAATAAAGAACAATGATCCAAATGTGGTTGTTGTTTATTCCATTTTGTATTTTTTTTTCTTTTTGAATTGAAGGCTGAAGAACGGCAGACATGTGACCCGGAAGTAAAAGTGAACATGTCAAAATAAAAGCCAAGAGGATAGAAGTGTAAAAGTGTAAAATATTACGTGAGCACAGGATCTATAGGCTAAATAAATAAATGCATACGTAGGCAACATAAAAACGAAATAGGCACACCAAAAACAAGAATGTCACAAATCATTTTAGTAGTTTCAAATTACAAATTTGCCAAAAAGAATTACTTTAGACGACAAAATGTAGTAATTATGAACTGGAAGTTGATAAATGGAAGTATAGATTGTTAGTAGACTTTTTAAATGTTTTATATTCTAGTAAACTTGAAAAACTCAACTCACAGTTTTCCATTTTGCGCTGAAAAAAATATATTAATACTTCTGAATGACTTTATCTCAGTTCTTCCTTTTCTTCATCTTCTTCTTTGTGACGGGCTTTATGTCATGTGGAGTTCTTCTTCGTCTTCATCTTCGTCCTCTTCGTCTTCTTCTTTGTGACGTACTTTATGTCATGGGGAGTTCTTCTTCTTCTTCATCTTCGTCCTCTTCATCTTCTTCTTTGTGACGGGCTTTATGTCATGTGGAGTTCTTCTTCGTCTTCATCTTCGTCCTCTTCGTCTTCTTCTTTGTGACAGACTTTATGTCATGTGGAGTTCTTCTTCTTGTTCGTCTTCTTCTTCTTCTTCGTCTTCATCTTCGTCCTCTTCGTCTTCTTCTTTGTGACGGACTTTATGTCATGGGGAGTTCTTCTTCTTCTTCTTCTCTGCTCTGTGATTATTTGCCCTAAACACTTGACCTTAACGAGTTAAGGTAACGATGAATCTGGTGTTTTCTGCCTCGCCGCTCAGACTTGGCTGTGATCATTGTAGATCTGCAGGGTCACTGGATCAATACGCTGACTCGGCGGTTCCTGACTCAGCTGCTGAGACTTCCTCCAGTCCTGGAGAAAAGAAATCTGCTCCATCCTGGGATTTAAAGACAGTTAAACAAAGTGCATGATGGGACTTAAAATGTGTCATGTTTGAGTTACGAGAGTTTTTATGTGTCAGGCTGCTCGCAGATCCCTGACGGCTCCAGTTTTAACTCCACATATTATTCACATCCTTTTATTATTTATCATCCGCTGCGTGTGAGTTCCCAGCAGGCCGATGAATCCCTGAATGTGCAGCTCGCCGTCCTTTTATCACGCCACACATCAGCTCGACGTGCTGAGAGACTTCATCCTGTTTACTGTCTTCTATTGTTCTGGATTCACACAGGAGCTGTTAACTAATGTTTAAATACCAGCACACTGTAGAGAGTGTGTGGTAACTACAGTCAAAATGAAGGAAACACCTGCAGGGTTTAATGTTTATTACCTGGAAGACCATATTTCCTGATATTACACAGTAAATCTACTGCAGTCACACTGTTACCTGAATGGCTCTGTGTGTTTCCCAGTGGTGGAAGAAGCACTCAGATCTTTTACTGAATTAAAAGTAATGATACCACAGTGTAGAAATATGTAAAAGTCCTGCATTCAAAATCTCACTTAAGTAAAAGTACAAGTATTAGCATCAAAATAGACTTGAAGTACTAAAAGTAACAGTACATATTATGCAGAATGGCCCATTTCAGAATTATATAATAGGTACAAAATAAATGTAGTGAAGTAAAAAGTAAACATGTTCACACATGTTGACATTAAAAGATTGGTTACGAAGAACCAAAATTGCGACGGCCAAAAACCAAGATGAGAACAGTCAAAAACCAAGATGGCGACGGCCAAAAACCAAGATGGCGACGGCCAAAAACATAAATGGCGACGGCCGAAAACCAAGATTGTGACGTCCAAAAACCAAGATTGCGACGGCCGAAAACCAAGATTGTGACGTCCAAAAACCAAGATGATGACGGCCAAAAACCAAGATGATGACGGCCAAAAACCAAGATTGCGACGGTCAAAAACCAAGATGGTGATGGACAAAAACCAAGATGACGACGGACAAAAACCAAGATGGTGACGGCCAAAAACCATCAGGTGTCGGTGTATATGAAGCTTATGCGTAAATTCAGTCAGGAAGACTAGGGGTGTAATCTCATTCATTCTCATTCATTCTTGGTCTCTCTCTCATGTGCTATTACTATGGCAGCTGATTATGGGCGTCTCTCTTTTCAGTGACCAATCAGAGCTTGCCATATCTCCCTAAACAAATCACATTGTTGCTGTCAAAAGTTTAAAAAACGTTCTCCTCTATGCTGTTTCAGTGACAGTATCAGCACAAACTGATGCGACCCTCCACCACCCCATCACCTCCACATTCATCCAATCAGAGCAATCCTGCTCCACTTCATTCATCGTATCTGCATCAATCTTCACTACATCCATCACCAGTGTCTAGACCCGGGGGGAATAATCCTAAATCCAACTATGGCATCACTTCCCCCTTATTATGTCACAGGGGGTCTAAATCGCCAAAGACTGTTACTATTCATAATTCGTGCACTTTGTAATAAATCATCATTCAATTCATACGAGTCTCTCCTGATTGAAATGGATGTTGTAGACATGAGCAGACAAAACACAATATGGACTCTTTCAGACACCCGGTCCTGCAGATGTGGAAGAATAATTCATTGTTCTGCTCAATAATTCTTCTAGGACTCCTTCACTACTGAAATATCTTCCCGAGGGACGTCTCTTAATAATGTTTGTTTCGCAGCAGCTGAGTGGAGACGAAGTCCTGACAAATATGTGTCTGAAGTATTTAAGTGCAGCCTCATGAGAAGAAACCCGACATTGAATACTGAGAACATCAGATCACTGAGTCGAAACACAGTCGTCACTTCACTGAGTCTGTAGATCTGATCCAGCTTTGTTTCATGTCTTTATGATCCAAACTGATATCAGCATGTCGATCGGCTCAGATCAGCTGCACACGCTAATTATTAACGAATCCTCCACGCTGCTAATGAGCAGATTCTAATCAGCCGCCATGTTGGATTCATCTGCAGAGAGTTTAGACATCGGAAGAGGAGGAGGAGGAGGAGGAGGAGGAGGAGGAGGAGGAGGAGGAGAAGGAGTATGGATATTAACAAAAGAAAGGAGGAAGACAAAAGGAAAAGCAGGAGGAAACTCAGAGATGAAAACAAGAGGAGAGGATGAGGAGGAGACAAGAAATAAGGGGTGTGGACAGGAGGAAATGGAGGAACAAAGAAGGGAGGATGAAACAGGAAGGAAGAGGGATGTTTGAATAGGAGAGAAGGAAATAAAGTCCGGGGGAGAAGTGAAGGAGGATGGAGAGAGAGAGAGAGAGAGAGAGAGAGAGAGAGAGAGAGAGAGAGAGAGAGAGAGAGAGAGAGAGAGAGAGAGAGAGAGAGAGAGAGAGAGAGAGAGAGAGAGAGAGAGGGCTGATGGGAGGAGGTAGAGATCCTGTTACCTGAGAGACGGTAACCACGGCAGCAAAGCTTCTGACCTCCAATCATCCTCCCGAGATGGTTTCCATCTGTTCTCATTACACAGAGATCAACAAAGAAAGAGACAAAGAGAGAAAGACGGGGTTTAAAATCACAACTTAAAATGTCAAATATTAATTATTAATCTTAATTATTGATTCATTGCTGTTGACAGTTTAAAGATCCCTCCAGATGTGGTTTTTAAGACAAAATCTCTGGGTTAAATATTATTTTGAGTGTGATCTGGTTCTTCTACAGTTGACTAACATTAGAGCTGTGAATCTTTCATTATCTCACAATTTGATTTGATTTAGATTCTTGGGGTTCATTGATTCGATTCAAAATGGATTCTCCGTTCAGAAATTGACTCTAAATTTAGTACATAGGGGCGCCAACTTCAGGATCTCCTCCAGTCTGCTGTGCGCTAATAAAGGCAATGTGCCAAAAACCAAGATGGCGATGGCGAAAATAACAAGATAGCAACGGCCAAAAACCAAGATGGTGACGGCCAAAAACCAAGATGATGACGGCCAAAAACCAAGATGGTGACGGCCAAAACCCAAGATGGAGACGGCCAAAAACCAAAATGGAGACGGCCAAAACCCAAGATGGAGACGGCCAAAAACCAAAATGGAGACGGCCAAAAACCAAGATGGCGATGGTCCAAACCCAATATGGCTACGGCCAAAAACCAAGATGGAGACGGCCCAAACAAAAGATGGCGACGGCCCAAACCCAAGATGGCGACGGCCAAAAACCCAAGATTGAGACGGCCAAAAACCAAGATGGAGACGGCCAAAAACCAAGATGGAGACGGCCCAAACCCAAGATGGCGACGGCCAAAAACCCAAGATGGCGACGGCCCAAACCCAAGATGGCAATGGCCCAAACCCAAGATGGTGACGGCCAAAACCCAAGATGGAGACGGCCAAAAACCCAAGATGGCGACGGCCCAAACCCAAGATGGTGACGGCCAAAACCCAAGATGGAGACGGCCAAAAACCCAAGATGGCAATGGCCCAAACCCAAGATGGCAATGGCCCAAACCCAAGATGGTGACGGCCAAAACCCAAGATGGAGACGGCCAAAAACCCAAGATGGCGACGGCCCAAACCCAAGATGGTGACGGCCAAAAACCCAAGATGGCGACGGCCCAAACCCAAGATGGTGACGGCCCAAACCCAAGATGGCAACGGCCAAAAACCCAAGATGGCAATGGCCCAAACCCAAGATGGTGACGGCCAAAACCCAAGATGGAGACGGCCAAAAACCAAGATGGCAATGGCCCAAACCCAAGATGGCAATGGCCCAAACCCAAGATGGCAACGGCCAAAAACCAAGATGGAGACGGCCTAAACCCAAGATGGCGATGGCCCAAACCCAAGATGGAAACGGCCAAAAACCAAGATGGTGATGGTCAAAAACCAAGATGGCGACAGCGAAAAACCAAGATGGCGACGGCGAAAATAACAACATAACGACGGCAAAAAAAAATTGAGGATGGATGGATGAAGTCATCGAAACACGTTAAATAAACACTAACCAATAAGTTGGTCCTCCGTTTCTGAGCTTCATCTTACTACTACTTTATGCTTATCGTGAATC
Source organism: Sebastes fasciatus (assembly GCF_043250625.1). NCBI lineage: Eukaryota > Metazoa > Chordata > Actinopteri > Perciformes > Sebastidae > Sebastes > Sebastes fasciatus. Next base: position 27,602,916 of record NC_133811.1, read on the forward strand.
TTACAGGAATCAGATTTTCCCCTAATTAACATGTTATATCGTGTTTGTTTGATTCGTCCGATCTTCTTATCTGGCTGTAATGAGCCCTGCAGCCTGTAGGCGGCGCTGCCAGCTCCGTACTGACAGACTGCAGGTCGACAGAGTTCAGCTGAAGGTTTTAAACCTGCAGATAAACACACCGAAACACAACCGAGGTTCCTGCATCATCTCACCCTGCGAGGCCTGACGCTGTGTGTGATGAATGGTGTGATCAGACTGTGTGTGTCAAGATGGTTTGCATCGTTTTGCCTGTGGTCTCCTAACAACACACACACACACACACACACACACACGGCCAGCAGTGTATCTCAGTGGTAGACGGTGAAGTCTGAACATTATCAGCTTTTTCACTGAGACACAAACTGAACAATCGAGTTAAAAACAGGATGAACTCTCTGTTGATGAAGACCATGAGATGCGGTTGAGAGCTCCGTAGAGTAAGTGGACCTTGAGTTAAAATGTCTTTAGGACCAACACATTCTTTATACTTCATTCTGTGAACATTTGTACATTCCTGCAAACAAAATTCAGCTCTTTCCTTTCAGATCAGATCTACTGTACGAGCCGTAACAACCAGGTCTTTATTAGAGACGAGATGTCTTGTTTACTGTTTTATACCAAACTAGAAAGGCACTCGGAGAGCACAGACCTCCGCCAAGCTGCCCGAGTACTATTGCCCCCCCTCTCCGTGCAGTTTGCGCCATCATCCACATGTATTTTTGTTTATGTTGAGATCAGCTGTACGTAGCGGAGCATCGTAAAACACTTCATTCAAACTGGACAGAAACAATATAAAACTCACCTAAACCGTCGTCGTTACTCTTCAACAAGTGTGCTTTGGTCGAACTCAACAGTAATTTCACGGAGTTTAATTTGAAAAAACTCAGAATCTACATTTGTCCCCCCCCCCCTCCCTCCACCCCCCGCTCTCTCTCTGTCTATCTGTAGGAAGAAGGAAAGAGGCAGGGTGACGCAGTTACACTGCGCATGTCTTAAAGCCTGTGGTGTTAATGCACAGGCTGAGCGGAGTTATTAATCCTCCAAACAGACAAACCAACAAACCAACGCCGGTGAAAACATGACCTCCTTCCTGGCCTTCGGCCTTGGTGGAGGTAATTATATTTCAGTTAACCTTTTTTACCTGACGGACCCGGTACCGGATTGTTTTATCACTGTCAATGAAATGCAAATGAATTCTCAGATGTTTCAGAATCCTTTCTTCTTAATTTGAAACACCTGCAGGAAATCTTACTTAGCAGCACATTAACACCACATATTGTCCTTTTAAAAAAAAAAGAAGAAAGACCTACATATTATATCACTGTTCCTTTTTAACTTTCGTGACATTTGTGACTTTTACCTTTTAATTTCTAAATGATGATGAATATTGATATTTGATGTATAATAAAAAGGCATGCTATTTCACAACAAACTAAATCTGATGCACGAGAAGATTTAATTCACGTTACGATGTCTTAGAGCTTGTTTGTTTTGGTTTGCTCTGATTGGTTTATCACCATCCAATCATCTGGTGGTAATCAGAGGGGGCGGGGCAAACGCTTTGATTAATTAATAACGTAGAGCTGCAGGAGACTGACGGGATCTGAACACATAATCAGTGAACCGTGGAACAGAAAGAGAACCGACAACTGAGAGACTGAAGCCGTCCATCGTACTCCTCCTCCTCCTCCTCCTCGTCCTTTCCAAACGACCTCATTAGCTCGTTAGCAGCTAATTAGTTTGAAACGGAGCTGATTGTTTGTCTGGCTGGACGCCTGCTGGCCTGCTGAGTCGACGTTTTACACAGAAACACCCGGAGAGAGCGCTGACGGAGAGTGTTGTTGGATACAACATGCTAAAAAAAGACATCATAAGTACCAAAGCATCATGTACAAATGAACTGTTTGTGGTCATTTCTGTTTACATAATTAAAACTTTATGATGTCATACATTTTAGCTGATGGAGAGAAATACATCTCATATATTATAAGTTTATTAGTCTGAACAAATACACTCAAATTAAAACATATACTACAAATTTAACAATGTTTACTAAATACATTGTCCTGATACAGAGTTCTGATTGTCACGTTTTTGGTCAAACTTAAAACGTAAAAGTCAGTTTTACTTTTGTATCTCTAGCCAACAAAATCATTTTATTCTGATAGGGTGGATGTTTTTCTTGCTTCCTGTAAAGCGGTGACTTACTGTGTGTGTGTGTTTCCTGCTGTCATGGGATAAAAACTAGCTCAAAGTTTGTTTGACTTAAATTCAAAGTAACTTCAGAAAGTTGAAAAAGACGTAACACACACACACACACACACACACACTGGTTGGTTGGTGACAGCCGCTCGGCTGCAGCTGAACTCAACAATACACTGCTGAATAATTGAGTGTGTGTGTGTGTGTGAAGGTGGAAAACATCAGACCTCGCCAGGACACACACACAGGAAGTTGTTATGAATGTGACAGGTAATGCTTTAAGTATTAATAAGACAAAGTCACTTTATTATTAGAGCAGCTTTTCAAACAGCAGCATGAACAACAGAGGGAAGTTCTAGGGTGACCAGATCCCAACAAACCAAATGTGGGACACGTTACCAAGGCTGAGAGGTTGTCTACCATGTTGATATAATGTCTTTTTATCTTAGATAATAAACATGTTCTATACTGCCCCTTATCTTGTAACATCTCTATGCTTTGATGCATCCAAAGATCGGCACGTCTCTTTTTGAGACTCACATGAACTGTGTCGCTTCATGTCGTCGTGTGAAATTTAAAAATAACACAAAAAACTCTGAGAATCACCTTCCACCGGCATATAAATACTTAGTTTCACAGTCTTTGTTGCTCTTCCTTTTCTTTGTGGTAGTTTCCATCATATTCCAAAATATTCCATCAATGTATTATTCTACACATAATGCACTAATTAGGATGTGGAGGATATGAACATATATCTGTCAATGATATTTATGTTTGACTCAGTTTTGTGTGACTATAAATGATTATTACAATGATGAAACTCAGATTTAAAAGATTCTTCACCAAAAACCATGTATCAAAGGGCAGCTTTACAATGACTAAAAGCCTTTACACACCAAGTCTGTATTTTTCGTAGGCGTTCTTTTAATCCATCATCCAATAAAAATCATTACGAACAGAAACCTTGCACACTCACAATGCGTTTTATTATTCTATTCATTGTGAAAATTCAACATACAACTGAATTAATTACCTGGGTGTTATGGACAGCGCTAGTCCCAAACAGGGTTAATGAATGAATGAGTAAAACCGTACGTGTTTTACTTAGTTTACTTACTTATTTTAAGCCAAACCATGAAGTTTTCCCTTACCCTAAAGGTACGTGTCCACAGGGGCGTTTTTTATCACGAGGGGACGCGCCGCTTCACAGCATTGGACGCTTAGTGGGCTGTCACTAGACACAAGGCTGTCCCCACCTGATTGGACGAACACTTTCCCTCCGTGCTGCTCCCAGCTTTCAAACCGGAAACAATATGGAGGCTCGTTTGGAAACTTTCTTCTCTTATTTCACGAAAATAGTTCACTGAAATGTCTTTCTGAAAACATTTGAGGCAAGAAATAAGCCGTGCAGTTGCTGAATTTGTCTTTATTTTAGATCAGCAAGGCTTAGTTTAAAAGTTTCTAGAGAGTTTCAAGTGGCGGCGAGTCGCGTCGGACGCCCGTGATTTGCATAAAGTAGACTAGACCACAACCTTTTCCAACTGACGCTCCGTCTCTCGAATCGCGCCGCCACGCCACCAGAATGCATTGCACAGCTGCTTACATAGACAATGAATGGGGAGCGTGGAAAGGACGGATCCTGTGGACACGTACCTTTAGTGGTTTTCATGTGTAAATCTAACTGCGGACGTTTGCGTGGCGTACAAATGACCCACGAAAACGCTAAAATGCGTACTCATGACACGTGGAACGTCCGAGTAATGTTGCAATAGCAAACCTGATAAAATCTGTCAGAAAAACAACGTCGTACATAAATGAATTCCTCTTTAACACTTGAGCTGATAACTGCGCTGCATTCAGAACTAAACAAGATATTTAGGGCTGAAGAATGGTAACGTCAACAACGCAAAGGTTTTAAAGTCGTCCACCAAACTGACAATGAAAATAATTCAAACTGGTGGTCGTAACATAAACCTGTACGATGGTTATCTGAGAGACTCGGTAACATTAAAGAGAACATAAAAGAACATTTTGGTCAAATATTTCACAAGTCACAACTCCATTACGACAAATAATCTTTTTACATTCACATAATGTTAATAGAACTACACATATCTTATTACACAAGTCTTGTTTTTACACGTTTATACACTTTAATTGAACAGTTTCTTTACATCCTCTCAGATACATTCATTATTTCTTCAGACGTTGTGTTGTTCCACATTTTGTAGCCCAGATGAGTCGGTCTGTCGATAACAAGCTGCAGCAGTTTCTATTCTGTGATGCTTCTTTTCAAACGTTTGTTATGATGTAAAATGTAGGACGACTGAATAATTCATTCAGTCTAAAGGTAATAAATAAAAACAGTTTTATTAAGAGACTGCGTCTGATTTTTCTGTCACACTGCAGGAAGCTTTCAAATAAAAACCACACGGTACGACTCAAACTGAACAAACATCAACACCCTCAGTAACAGAGGGGGGTTTATATATTCTTTTCCCAGGATGCTCCAGGATGCTATTTGTGTTCCAGGATGAACGCCGCGGCGCTCACCAGCAAACGATCACCGAGGCGGTGAATCATACATGAGTCACTTTTTATTGTGTCTCAGGAGAGAAGACGGAGTCTGGTTCTGACTCACAGCCCGAGAAAATGGGGTTTTCTTTCTTTTTTCTTCTGGAGCAGCAGGAAGTCCCCTCTCCAAAAGTTTCACAATAAAATTATTGAATGCAAGGAAACAGAAGAGATGGATGGATAGAAACAAATATTTTAGAGCGCAATTTGGATACGTGAATATGGAGGACGGAAAAAAATAAAAATAAATGACTCAATCAATAAATAAATTATATATATAATTATACATATTTATTTGTTGAGTCATTTATTTATTTATTAATTTATTTTTGATTTTAGCAGGTTTGGTCCTCCATACATGAAGAGCTTGATAATATGCTGAATATTAAATAGCAGTTTGCACAATTTGTTTGGTAACATTCAATCAGTATTTTTACAATTATAAACATAATGGCACCTAAAGGATTTTCCAAGCTGTTTATTCAAAAACCCCAAAAGATTAATTTGGCTCTGATAGCAAACATAGAAAAACAGTGAATCACAATTCAGTCACTGGAACCAGATCAATAGTTTTATGTCAAAAACTGACATGAAACAATTGATCAGTCAACATAATTACCGGGTTCCTACACACTTTTCCAGACTCAAATTTCCAGACTTCTCAGTAGATTTTTCAGACCATATTTGACTTCATTAATTTGTGACTCGGGTTGCAGAGGAAGCTTTTATATTTGTGCTCATATGAACCAAAAGAACACGTGGACTGAAGGGAATCTGATTGTTTAGTTGTGGATCTGACGGGTTTTGCTGTTGCTGTTGGGACATCTGCTGTTCAGATGATTCAGGATGATGACAGGTGGGTTTTTACATTTCATTCCTGCCTCACGGCTCTACAGTTAGTAGCTGCTGTGGCGGAAACTGCAGAAACCTTCATTTTTTATTTGACCAGCATATGTTTGAGCTCTACTGGGACACTTCCAAGCTTCATTTTTGCCCAAATGTTACACCAGAGGAGCACTTCAGATCCCCTCTGCTCAGCTGGTTTCAAAATATATGATGACCAGCTGCTGTTTTCCACGATGTGATGCCTCTGATTCATAATCATGTCAGTGATGAAAAGGAAAAGTTCTCTGAAGGAGTTTGAAACTTTATAAAAAACCAAGAGATGAACTGAAGCAGGAAGAGGTGAAGTGAAGTACAGCAAATAATAAAACCACTTCAACTTTGATGTGATGAGGTGACAACACAAAGGCGGCGACGCAGGGGAGTCATGTTAACCTGAATGCCAATTAGCAGCATGTGTGCCAATGAAAAGAGCTCCGACAATCACAGCTTTGATTTGAGCTTTCAAAGGATCACCAGGAAGTTTAAACAAAGGTCAAACAGCTGATGAGTGAAGAGCCGGAGCATCGGGGACGATCCTGCTGCCTTTAATGTAGAAAGGTTCTGAGAGGATGGCTAGGTCCAAAGAGACTTCAGTGTAAAAGAGGCTGCATGTCAATACTTCATGGGCTCTGAAGAGAAGAACAAACAACTTTTTTTTGGACATTATAAAAACATTTTTTGGACTTTTCCAGACATTTGTTGGAGAATTATCTGACTTTCTTCAGATATATTCAAACATTTGTTCAGATATTTTACAGACTTCTTTTGGACATTTTTTTGGACATTTTACGAACATGTTTTTTTTACTTTTTTCAGACATTTTCTTGGACATTTTTTGAGAAAAAATTGGACATTTTTCACTTTTTGAAGGCCAAAAACCAAGATGGTGACAGCCAAAAAACCAAGATGTTGACGGCCAAAAAGACAATATGGTGATTGTCAAAACCCAAAGCAGTTATGCTAAAAAACCAAGATGGTTATGTCCCAAAAACCAAGATGGCGATGACCAAAATCCCGAACTCGAAGCTTTAAAACCGTAGTCAACAAACCAATGGGTGACCTCACAGTGACTACGTTCACTCTCTATACACAGTCTATGGTTTCATAACGGCCTTGTATCACGCTTGCAAAAACACACAATGCCATGAGGTTAATGTTGTGAAACGATTGGTTAGGTTTAGGCAACAAAACTACTCGGTTAAGGTTAGAAAAAACATCGTGGTTTGTTGTCAGATAACAATGTAACGTTACTGCCCTTCACAACGTTACGTAACAAGCATAAAAAGTTAACAGGACACAAACCGCGTTCTCCTGGGTGAAAGTCCTGCGTTTGTTTGACCCACCCACCCGTCGTTATTGGACTTTCTCGCTTGTTATGCTCGTTATTTTACCACATAACTTTCAATGACCGTTGCTCGTTGTTCTACGTCACTTTCTCTGACCAAATGCAAAGACGTCCATATTCAATGTATCCGTGGTTTGCAGGAATGCCAACATTTAGTGTACGTCGTTGGTGCTCCAGGCAGCATCAGCAGTCACTCGGCTCATAGCTGCGAGACAAGTCCTAGTGCAGAGGGGTGGACTAAACCATTTGGCGCCTTCCACTGTGTGTGTGTGTGCGTGTGCGTGTGCGTGTGCGCGTGTGTGTGTGTGTGTGTGTGTGTGTGTGTGTGTGTGTGTGTGTGTGTGGTTGAAGCACACCTGAGGGAAGACTTGACTCCTGTTTCCAGGTTTGAAATATGAATCCTTCCTGTTGAAACAGCGCCGGACACAGAATGAAATATGACTTTGTTTCCTGGCAGCTGACGAATGAAGACGAATGAGTGTGTTTGTATTATTCATTACAGGGATTAATTATTAACTTGTTTACTTCACACATCAGCCTCTGCGGACCAATCACAATCACAGACAGATCATTATCACCAGAGTTTGGGATTTGGCACGAAGATCAACTCCGTTACAGACGATGAACAAGTCACAAGTTCCTGGAAGAATTATATATATATATATATATAAACAGATCACAAAGATATACACAATTATATCTTGGACTTGGTGTAAATTGTTTCTAGACACAATTTTACACACAAATTTCTTTCATTTTTGGCAGTACAGTTTTGTTTCAGACACAATGCAACAGCTTAAAAGCCGTTTCACAACCTGACAACTGGCACAGGAATTCATAAAAACTGATTTTGTTGGTAAAGTGGGCATGTCTGTAAAGGGGAGACTCGTGGGTACCCATAGAACCCATTTACATTCACATATCTGGGGGTCAGAGGTCAAGGGGCCCCTTTGAACATGGCCATGACAGTTTTTTCTCGCCAAACTTTTGCGTAAGTTTGGAGCGTTATTTAACCTCCTTCAAGACAAGCTAGTATGACATGGTTGGTACCGATGGATTCATTAGGTTTTTTATAGTTTTATATGATGCCAATATCTGACTTTTCTTCTGCCTTCCTTTCAGACATTTTTCGGACTTTTTTTAGGCTTTTTCTAACATTTTTAGACTTTTTTTCTGATGTTTTGGGACCCTTTTTTTGGACAATTTTCTGACTTTTTATTGGACATTTTTCGGACAAAAACCCTCACATATTCACATATCTTGAGATCAGAGGTCAAGAGACCCCTTTGAAAATAGCCATGACAGTTTATCCTCGCCAAAATTTAGCATAAGTTTGGAGCTAAAGAGTTATTTAACCTTCTTCATGACAAGCTAGTATGACGTGGTTGGTACCAATGGATTCATTAGGTTTTTCTAGTTTCATATGATACCAGTATCTTCACTCTAGTTTAAAAACGGAGTCCGCTACAACCTAAAATTCAAAAGTTGTGTTAATGTGTTAAAGACATTAGTGTTAACGCGTTATCACGTTAACTTTGACAGCCCTAAATATTATTTATAATATATTATATAGAAATTTTATATAGTAGGTCTATAATATTTTTAATATAAGTGGATATTAATTAGAGCCGTGACATCATATCCAGGATTAATGTCAGTAAATTCTAGTAAAATACAGATTTCATCCCGTCTGCTGTCTGCTTTCTATACATTACATGTTGATATACTGCTTATGAATGCTTTATATTTTGGGTTAAAGTGTTACTGCTCTTATTAATGTTGCTTTTCAGAAGTGCTAGTCAAGTAAACTTTATTGATATTGATACTAGTAAATGTGTACTTACATTTATAGGAGTTTATAGGTGTGTCGGTGCATTTCAGTTAACCAGGAACAAATATAAAATACTGTCTACTGTGTGTGTGTATATATATATATATATATATATATATATATATATATATATACTCAGTAGACAGTATTTTATATGGGGTATGTGTGTACATGGTTCTGATGTACTTGTGTGTATATACAATATACACACACACACACAGTGAGTGGTTGGGGTTATTTTTACTCTCAGAGAGGAAGTGGAATAAAAGCAGAGTGAGGCGAGTCGTCGTTTCTTTAACATTTAAATGTGAGCAGCAGCAGCAGAGTGAGGAAGAGGAGGAAGAGTGAGGAAGAGGAGGTGGAGGAGAATTCATGCAGCAGAAACAGGATAGAAATAAAAATCCAACGATATGAAACGGTGAGATTTCCATCTGCTGGCTCCGTTTCATGTTGGAGAGCTGGCTGTCGGTTTGAAGTGGAGAGACGGGAACAGAATAGAGAAGATATCTGAGTGTCCTCATCAGCTCTGGAGCTGCAGACTCATAATGTGGAACATTATGAGTCTTCAGGAGGACGCTGTTTTCTGCGTCTCAGTGTCTTCATCACTGCAACAAGTTCTCATTCAGGATTCACATTCAAAGTTATGCTGCATTTATTTACTGTTTAACTGCACATTTCATTCTGCACAAATACTAAAGTAACGTTGAGTCAGTATGTGTTCGGTTCAGACTCACACTCTCAGATACGCGTCATGTGTGATAATCTGAGCCATATCTGAGCCAGATAAATGAGCCATCGTCAACAACAACTACCCAAAGTAGCAACACTAATTCTTGTTATTTCTAGTTCACACTATACGTGACTTCAACCCTTATTTTCTGCTCCCCGATAGTTTTTGGAGCTCCCCGGCAAAAGCCCCTGAATAGGGGCAAATCGGCGCTCGAGCATCATATGTGAACTGCTCAAAGACGCCAGCCAAGAGGCTAGCCGACATTCTTCAAACATTTGTCTGACATTTTTTCGGATATTTTTTGGTCTTTTTTTTTGTTTTACTTTTTTCAGGACTTTTTCAGACTTTTACGGACCTTTTAAAGACATTCTTTTGCCTCTTTTTAAGTCATTTGTCTGACATTTTATGGATTTTTTTCTGCCTTTTTTCTGCCTTTCTTTGGACATTTAAAAAAAAAAATTTACATTTTTTGGACATTTTTTAGACGTTTTGGGGACATTTGTCAGAAATTTTTCGGACATTTTTTTTTTTTTTTTACTTTATTCGAACATTTTATGGACTTTTTTTTTTGTATTGTCTGACATGTTTTGGAAATTTTTCAGACATTTTTCAGACATTTTTCAGTCTTTTTTTCGGACCGAAAAGACTTGATCAAACCTTTTTGACTGAACAAGAGTAGGATGGTTTGTCCAACCTGGTCTCACAGGACGGCGTATAAATACTAAGTCTAAAGCTACGTAGGGGTGTTGCACAAATTTCCGGGCCCTACACATAAACAGTCAGTTATTAAGGGCACTTTCACAAGCCGTTTTAATCATCTTCTGGTGCCGTTCATTTGGCCGGTTGTGAGCATAGAATCGTACTCTGGTTTGGAACAAAACAACTGGACCGAGACTGCTGGTTCCTAGCAACCACATAAGGTTGTTTAAGATAAACTGGAGGAGATAAATTCACAGTAAATCAGTGATAAGTGCTGATTCTGATTCCAATAGAAATAAATGTGTCTAGACTCCCATTTCCACCCAGGAGCTGTCACTTCCTGTACAGATGTGTCCCAGCTGTGGAAGTCATGTCACCTGTCAGACGACGTCTCTGAGAAGAAGATGCTCAGTGAAGCAGCTGGTTTAATGACTCTCAGAGGTCGTGACCTTCACATAGACGGCATCCTCTCTGAGAGAAGACACATGAACACTCTCACACTCCAGTAATATATATAATAGAAAGGCTGGAAGTGTATAAAAAAAAGCACCAGTTGTGTGTGTGTGATCGTCCAACAAAGCAGATTAAACACTTGACACAACATCCAGTGGCTCTAATCAATACTGTGATGGAATCTATTGTCTGTAATCAATACTGTAAATGAATCCAGTGCCATAATCAATCATAAAAAGGGTATAATCATAAATCCCAGCAGATTTTAATCAACTCTGGTTCTTTAATTTCCTTAAAGAAAAATCAATAAAAACATAATTAAAAAAAAGTCAACGAAGAACAAAATACTCTTTTCTTTTGTTTGCGTCATGTTTCTCTGTCTCTCTCTCGGTTAATGAGGACGGTAATTTCATCTTTTTATTGTGTGTCTGCAGCTCCAGAACAAACAGCAGTAATTACATTTCTGTGTTTGTGTTATGAGAGAGAGAGAGATGATATGAGGGAGGAGGAGAAACACTCCTCAAGGCCTTCTCCTTCTCCTTCTCCTTCCCACTGTTCTTCCATCTGTTTCTGTTTCTTCTGATTTCTGTTTACTAAAGAATCAATCAGTCAGTCAGTCAGTCAGTAAATCAGTCAGGTCTTGTCGTGATTGCAATCATTTTGTAGTTTTCCAACAAACACGAGGCTTTCATCCAGGAGACCGCTGTTCACAACATCAAGTCACGTTTTCACTGGATAAACTCAGTCATTTTAAACCCAAACATGTTGTTTTTTTCCTAAACCTAACCAAGTGTTTTTGTTTAATTCACAACGTTAAACACGTGTTTACTGCGAGAGAAAAGTCACGCCGAGGGGTCTGACAAAGCGTCAGTATGTGACGAGTTGGGATGAGAACGTGTTGGAACCTCTTTTCATCTCTCCTTTCAAGACGAGTCAAATCACAAATCACAAATTTGCCCCGGGGGGCTTTACAATCTCTACAGGATACGACACCCTCTGACCTTTACAGTACGACCCTCTCATCGGATAAGGAAAAACGTAACCAAAAAAAAATACTGAAGAAACCTCAGGAAGAGCAAGAGAGGAGGGATCCCCCTTCCAGGACGGACAGACGTGCAATAGATGTCGTGTGTACAGAGTAACACCATGATGAAAATACAACATAGACAATCCATGACAAAAAATAATACATATAATGTGAACATACATAAGAAGGTGAATCCAGGAGGATGTCAAGCAGCTTCCTGGCGTCACCAAACAGATAGAGCCAGAGCAACACGACCTCCTCTCCACGCCAAATAGATAGAGCCAGAGCAACACGACCTCCTCTCCACGCCAAATAGATAGAGCCAGAGCAGCACGACCTCCTCTCCACGCCGAATAGATAGAGCCAGAGCAACACGACCTCCTCTCCACGCCAAATAGATAGAGCCAGAGCAGCACGACCTCCTCTCCACGCCAAATAGATAGAGCCAGAGCAGCACGACCTCCTCTCCACGCCGAATAGATAGAGCCAGAGCAACACAACCTCCTCTCCACGCCGAATAGATAGAGCCAGAGCAACACAACCTCCTGTCCACGCCGAATAGATAGAGCCAGAGCAACACAACCTCCTCTCCACGCCGAATAGATAGAGCCAGAGAAACACAACCTCCTCTCCACGCCGAATAGATAGAGCCAGAGCAACACGACCACTTCTCCACGCCGAATACATAGAGCCAAAGCAACACGCTTTCAGCCTCCTACTCTTTCTCCTCATTTGCTGTAGCTTTTTTAAATAATCAGCTACAGACTGCTTCATTTTTGGAACACATACGTACGTACACGTGCACCACACGCTTAGGGCGTTTAATAGGTGTCAAAATCCGCTCATATAATCGCACATTCATGTGATACGAGCGCACACAACAATATCTGTGAGCGGAAAAGCATCCTTGCGCAGCCCTGTCTCCTAAACATTACGCTCCCACACAACTAAACTGCATTGTGAATTACGTTCCGAGGGAAACGTATTTTGCAGCTGATTACGTTTGTTTTTGATGCGTCACAAATACGTTTGCAGTCTGTGTAGGAAGGAGGTCTGGGTGTTGGATGGGTCCAACAAAGGACTCCCTCCAGAAAGAAGCTTTGTTCCATGTTGAATCTGTCACCTGCCTTCTGTCGGTGGTCTAATAGAAGCATCAAATGATCATTTAATAAACAGCGACCTTCCTGTAGATTTGTCCACTCATCACATTTACAGTGTAAAATAAACATATACAAGAAGACAAAGAATCCTAATAAATGATGAGATGAGATGGTCTCTGTAATGAAACACCGGTGGCGTCCTGATCTTCTGCAGCTTTTCAGCATTCTTCCTCTCAGATATCGATCCGACCGTCTGAGACCAAACACCCAAATAGCTCCATAAACTCCTCTCTGTTTGTTGTCTACGTCCCGTCCAGAGGAGGCCGAGGGAAGCCCTGTGGTATCGACCAGACATGTGAGCGTCCCAGCGGGGGTTAAAGGGATAGTCCGCTGAATGCAGCCGCTGTGTAATTCAAGCCGGCAGTCTGATGTGACCTCCAGGAAGGACGGAAGGACACTCTCCGTCTCCCCAGGCCTGCTTCTATCTTGATTCTCCGTTTGTCGTTTAGGATCTTTAAAAATACACAATGTTGATATTGGACGATTTTCCTATATCCAATCATGTTTAAAGACGTATTTTAACATTTTTGGTCGGCTCCATCTTGGTTTTTGTCCGTCACCATCTTGGTTTTTGTCCGTCACCATCTTGGTTTTTGGCCGTCACCATCTTGGTTTTTGTCCGTCACCATCTTGGTTTTTGTCCGTCACCATCTTGGTTGTTGGTCGTCAACTTCTTAGTTTTTGGTCGTCACCATTTTGGTTGTTGGTCGTCACCTTCTTAGTTTTTGGTCACACCCTTACTCTCTGCTTCATTACATAAAAGGCACGTTACTCTCTACTCTGATACTGGACACAATTCATGACATGTTGAATCATCCAATGTAAATTAAATTCTACCGGGCTGCTCAAGTTCTTCCACATCAAACTGGGAAAACCATTTCTTTTTAGTTCTGGAGACATTGTCATGTTGAAACAGGAACAAAGTTGTAAGACCTCAAATATCTTTGTGTGTTTTCCTTCATTGGAAATTAAAAGACCCAAACCAGGAAAAAGAGACGCAGACCAGAAGAAATGGAGGTACGATGAAGGGAAGATTGAAAGAGCAGTGATGTGAGGGAGACAAAGATAGAGAGAGAGAGAAGGATGAAGGGAAGGAGACGGATCATGACGACGGCATCGTGGATGAAATGGAGAGAAAAAGATAAAGAGAGAGAGATGAGCTGGTTTTACTGCCTGCTATAAACCTCTCCATTAACTCGCCCTTTACCGCCGGCTGAAATTTATTGGAGACAAAGACGGGAGGAGGATGGGGAGGGGGGGAGATGACCTGTAAATTATTCAATATTTAGTTTCTAACGTCTGTTTTAGTGCAGTGAATCAACTCCTGTAACATCATGAACATGAACATTATTTGATGATGAATTGGTGCATTAATAAATAAACATTATCTCACTACTGCTGAGTACATTCATTCATTCATACTGTTCCCAGCATGCACTGGGTGAGAGGACATGTTGGAGAAGTCACTTGGGCCTTGAACCCAATATTATGTTCCTGCAATAGAGGAGGCTGCAGTTTCAGGACAGTATTTCTAGGACCGTAGTTAGAGATAGACGTGAAATGACCACAACACGACTTAATGCAGTGGTTGCACGTATTTAAATTACATGCCGCCAACACGGAAATCTTCACCTTTACGTAACTTAACCTTTGCAAACTTCCTCCCTGTTTGTACAGCAGAGGACGACAGAACCGCTAAAGGTCTCACCGACTCCTGAGAGACAGAGGGATGCAAGAAAACCGAATAGAAATAATATGTTAACATTCACAGGCAGTCAGCACAGTTTAAGTATTTAGATCATTTAAATTTAATGAAAATGGTAAAACAAAGAGTATTAAAGAAAAACTATGGGTCCTACACATGAGCTACTAGGACTGCGGTTCTGAAGTAACAGCTTCCTCTGTTGCAGGAACATGCTACTCCGTGAACCTGCTATTTCTCTGAGCTGCAGGTGAGCCTCTCTGATTGGCTGATTGGATGAAAGAGCGTCCAGGTGATTCCAGGGAGCTGATTGGCTCCAGCAGCCTGAAAGCTGCAGGTTAAAAGGCTCCCGTGTTCTCTTCTCCTCAGTCAGTCTGCCGTGGTCGACCTCTCCAACACGGTCTCATCCTCATTGGTTTTGGATGTCACCATCTTTGTTTTTGGCCGTCATCATCTTGGTTTTGGATGTCACCATCTTTGTTTTTGTCCGTCAGCTTTTAAGTTTTTGGCTGACTTCCGGTTGGGTTTTGGGTATACCTCCGAGAGGCTTTTTTGTGCGTGTCCACATGTTACACCCACCTACCAAATTTCATACATGTAGGTGAAACCTGAATGAGGGGCTCAATTTTTCAGACTTTCTAGGGGGCGTTAGCGAGCCATTTTGCAAGCCTGATACCCTTAAAACAACGTATTTTACACCACGTCTGATGAGTGTGCAAAGTTTAACAACTTAATAATTATCGCTACAGTTTCAATAAGGGCGTTCGCCGGCCGATGTTGTCGGTGCTCGGGCCCTAAATACCTCTAAAATATGACTTTATGCTGAAAATGTCAGTGGCCCTGATACTCAGATTACTGTAATCTCATTACATGTTGTCGACCTCTCTCACGGTCAGCAGTTTCATCACTCTCTCCTTCCATCAGTCCATTTATCTTTTCATCCTCCACCTTCATCTCCGTCCTTTGTGTTTTTTTTTGCTGTTTTTCATCGTTTTTCTAAACTGATACGACATCAGAGCCTCTCCTCCTCTCCTCCTCTCCTCCTCTCCTGCTCTTTTCTTTAGCGTTTTGCTTTTCTTTCTGTATTTTGTTTGATTTTAATAACCTGCTGATTAAAAACGGATCCAGGGTCATTCAGTAGACAGTTAAAATGTAAATAAAGAGACAGACAGACAGACAGACGGAGCGTTGGACAGACGGACGTCTCACGGCCTGTCTGAGAGCTGTAATTGGTTTGTCGCCTCGTCAAGTCGCTGCTTGGCACTCAGTGTAATGGACAGAGACATTCAATTTAGCCCAAACACAAGCTGAATGTCAATTAACTGTCTGCACAGGAACGGGGGAGAGAGGGAGGAATGGATGGAGAGAGACAGGGAGGGATACAGCGAGGAAACAGGGATGTGGAGGATGAAAGAGAGGACGGAGAGGAGGAAGATAGAAGAGAGACGAATATGAAGAACAAGAGAAGAAAAAGAGGGATGATGGGAGGATGTGAAAGAGAATTAAAGATTGATTTTTGGAGACAAAGAGGAGGAAAAATAAAGTGAGTGAAAGGGAGACAGTGAGGGAGGAGGAGGAGAAAACAGAAGACATGAATGAAAAAGATTTAATCACACTTCTTCATAAATAAATTCTCCAAACTAAACAACAACACATAATTTGATGTGACGCCTCGTCAGCAGGACAACAAACCAAATGTTGTTTTTTATATCACTAAATATTTACACGGTGACGTCGTGGTGACAAACGTCATCTACAACCTCGACCAGGTTTTATGACTCAGATTTATGAATACAGAGATTCACCTGAATGAACTTGCAGATACAACAGCGTTTGTTCCTGACAGACGTCAGCCACTATTGATGCTGTCATCGCCATCAACGTGGCTCTTTGTTCTCTTCACTGTTTTATTTTTCTTTTCTTTTCCCAGCAAAACAAATATAAATACATGTCAGAGCAATAAAGAGAGTTAACACTGAAGAACAAACAATGAGAGGGGCAAGAGATGGAAGATGAAGAGAGAGAGAAAGAGAGAGAGAGAGAGTCGAGGAGGAGGAGAAGAAAAATAATAACACCAGAGAGGAAACCGAGACACAAGGAGAATGAGACGAAGGTAAAGCAATAAAAGAGAAGAGATGTGACGGACTGATAACGGGAGCAATCAGAAGAACAGAGAGAACAACTGTGACAGGAGGAAGAGGAGGAGGAGGAGGAGGAGAAACAGGGTTAGGAATAAAAAAATAGACAGAGAAATGAGAGGAGAAGGAGAAAGAATGATAGGGTGGAGGAAGAAACAAGAAAGAGAGGAAGAATAAACTGTCTGGTCTGTTTATTAGAACATAATTATATTGTTATTATTATTATACGTACATAAACCATTGACCATACCTGTACATATCATACATTCCTGGATTCAGCACAGTCACACCATTACAGCAAATCCTGATTGGTGTTTCTGGGACAGTCCCAGCCAAAGCTTCCTAAAAATAAATGAATACATTCATCATAAACCTTCATATTTGATATTTCCACTTATTGTACCTATGTGTTTGTAGTACTGTATTTCCTCAAAGCATCGATATATTCACATTCTGTTTCCTCACACATGTTGAGGAACTCCCTGGCCACTATCACACCAAATTTGAGATCAATCAGAGCTTGCATTATGAAATTAGGTGCATCATATCGCATTCGACCTGGTTTTATTCTGCACTTTTTTTATTTATGGGGTTTACAAATGTGTTTGTTTTGTTACTCCCTCTATCCCTTGGACCTTAAACGGAGGAAAACGTAACAAATGGGGGGCTCGTCCGGGATGTTTGTCGCTGCACATTTTGAGCAGTAGCTTTAATTTGAGTGATTTAATATTGGTTATTGCCATATTTATTTAATTGTATACTTACCCCACGCTTTCTGTTAGAAAGTAGTTCTCAGTTGGTGTTTGTACATTTTTCATCATACTTTTTGTTAATAAATTTTATAATTATTTTTGCACACAATCCTGTTGCCAGCTTCTCTCATTCCTGGTTTTACACATTTGTTTTGTTACTCCCTCCATACCCTGGACCTTAAACGGACAGGAACGTAACAGGATGTGTCACAATATCTGTCAATTCAACCACTTTTGAAGTAAAATATTTTGATACATTTCATATATAGGAGACCTAAGAGAATACGAAAAACATTGCTGTGCTTTGTTCTATCTCCGGTAAGGGGTATCTCGAGAACTTAAGCACTTTTGGGGGTCTCCCCTCGAGCCTAAAAGTCTTTTTTTTATCAATTCTGAGGTAAATTTTGCGGTAATTTGGCAGTAATTCCAAAGAAATTTCAAAAAGGTTACTTGCTAATTATCACCTAATTACCATGAAATATGTGGACCTGTAAAATTAAGTGTTTGTGTTTCATAATATTTCGCTGTGTGTCACAAATAAACTCATTTTGATGTGTCGTCCACCTCCTCGCCTCTCTGTCTGACACTCTGTTCATTTCCCTTCTATCTATATATATTTTTCTGCTTTCATTTCCACTTTTCAAAAAGGCTAAAGATCGCTTCAAAGTCAACGGGAGCAGATTGAAAACGGAGCTGCTCATTCACAGAGCGCCGCCGCCTTTTTCACCCGCCGCCATCAAATATAAAAGACAGATGAAAAAGAGATATTATTAAGGACATGAAAGATTGAAGAGCGGTGTCAGGGCCCGGGAGGGGGAAAAAAAAGACGGAGCAATGTCAGCTTTGTTGGTGAAGGACGATTAAGAATATTCCATAAAATATGACACCATTAGCACATTTATCAGCCGCCATCTCCGGTGTGTAATATTTCTCAACGCGGGGCCGAGGTTGCTGTCGCTGAAATGTCTTTTCTAATAACTTTCATTACTCATCGTTATTCAGGGTCGATGTCACCTCCATAAAAGAATAAATACAGATTCATAAAAAAAAATCTGAAGGATTCACCAAAAAAACTCAGAGTTTAAAGAATATTTATTCTGAACATAAAACAGTGATTCTGCTGCACTAAGGTTTTTATTATCATTAGAATAAATTTACAGGAAGTTATAGCCGGACGTGGGCGGGCTTATCAGACAAAAAAAGTTAAAATGTTCAAAATAAAAGTTAGAGGATTTTTGAGGAACTTTGATGAACAAATTCAGAAATTTAAATTAATTCACTTTTAGATATAATAAATTCATCAGCGACTTGCTCTGGTTTATTTACTCAGTTACTCTACTATTGAACAATTTGAGGTACTTGTGCTTTACTTTTTTTATATATTATACCTTTTACTCCACTACATTTATCTGACAGCTTTAGTTACTTCACAGATTCAGATTAATCATACAAAATATATGATATATGAAGAGATATGGGACCTTTAAATCAATAGTATTTCTTTTTAAATTCAGCTTTGAAACCGACCAAAATCCACCTCCGTTAATAGGCTATTCATTTTCACATTGGACTGGAAACAGGACGGATCAGGAATTACTTATCTGGGTACATGATTTACGTAACCATGATTAGCAATTACTTTGTCTTTGTACTTTATAAAAAAAATTAAGTCACAAGTGAATGGTCACCTGAGGTTTGCCTGCAGTGAAGGCTGACACCTATGACCTTATGTTATGATGGCATAGCCACATGTCTGCTGTAACTGGTAACTGGTTATAGCTTCATTTTCTCTCTGTGTGGTGCTCTTGGTAGGAATGTGCACCCAGCATGATGCACGGATGGACTGTAATACCATTTTTCTGTGTGTTGGAGGGAGTGTAGTGATGGGTAATTTACGCTTGATTTACAAGTCATATAAATGTCAGGAAGCGTAAAGCACCGTTAAGAACTTAGGAAAGCATCGATAAGATGAATCGATAGACACCGAGGCATGAGATGCCAAGGAATAAAACAACTACGGTTCTCTGTTCTCAACCCTAGCGTTCTCCCTGATGATTTTGTCCACCACTGCCATCAATTTACCCGCATTTGGCGGTTGGCGGGTGCTAACTTCAGACCTTGGTTGCGTCTCATACAGTCACTAAAGGGTGCCTCGATGCGTCGGTATCAGACGCCGGCGGCCGTGACAGAACGTCAGTAGTATTTGACGCCCTGGCGATGAGACGGGGCTGGATATCTAAAGCGTAGAGACATCACTGAGCAGTGGAAGTGATGACTGGACAGAAACGTCCCTGTGATCCAAACATGTCTTGAAGGTCTAAACCCCCAACCGGTCCTCACAGAGATAGAAGAACAGCTACTCTGCTAACTAGATGCTTTTTGTGTTTGTGATTTTTTTTTTTTCTGTCTTTCTGCATCTTTCATCATAACCATAACCCAGTTTCTGACGCACACACACACACACATACACACACACACAGTGAGATAATGCTGAGGCTGCAGACATCAGTAACACTTCATATCAAACATCTGCCTCCGTGTGTTCGTTTCCTCAGACTGATTAACATCTGGAAGCACGTCTGCATGTTTCTCTCTGTGTTCATACATTATTCATGTTTTCAAAGTGTTGATTTTTCATACACACACACACACACGCACACACACACACATACATAGACACACTCAGCATGTAGTTTTCTAACTGGCTGCTGGACTCACAGAAACACTCAATAGAAAAAATGTAATTTATTAGAAACTCTGATCGAATTCAGTTCATCTCTTCAGGTTTCTGTTGTCGCTGGTTCCTTCTTCTGTTTCCTGGATTTACATCCTCGCTGACTCGCAGATGTTTTATTATTAGTTTTATCTGTCTATTTTTTTGTTGGGGGAAAGATTTATTTTTAAAGCTGCTGCTGCTGCTGTGGCATCCTTGAATATCAATCAGTTTATTAAACGTGACTTTATTCTGGAAAGGTTATAGCGACAATAGAAATGACATTCAAATGAATAGGAAAAGGTTTACTGAAGCTGACGGCTGGTAAGAAGTTAACACGTCGCGAACGTCAATAAAAAATGTAACTTACAAAACAAAACGCCGGTCAAACACGGATCTCCTGGTTAAAAGTCCTGTGTTTGTTGGACCCGCCCACCATCAGTGGTCTTTCTCGCTTTTTATACTACGTCACTAACTCTTATCGTAGCATTTATACGCGGATGAGTTTACATTGCAGTCAGTACAAACAACATGGCGTACAAGGTGTACTTATTGCACGCTAAACGCCTTGCAGTACACGAATCAATGAATTCAATTTCGTGATCATTTCAGGAACTGCTGTGCGACCGGGCTGCGTCGTGGCATTTATACATCTTTTCGTGTGAGTGTGCCGCTTCTCTGATCTCCATCCAGCAACTCTGTGTCCTCGTATAGTCTCAACACCATGAATGGCACAATTGTTAACAACAGAGCACATTTTCAGACCGTCTCTCCTGGAAGACGTTCGTGGTTTTGCACTCTGCTCTTCATATAAAAATGGGCAGAAGTGTTATTATAGAGGATGAAAGAAGAGAGCAATTCAGACGCCGTTTGAAGCCGACTGAGGGCAGTCATGTCCAGTTAATGTTCAGTAAATAATTCAGAGAAACATGAAAACCAAACATGGAGGTCTGGGGTGATGTGGATCCATGTGCATGTATACAAACTGCAGATATATCTGGTATGTGTGTGTGTATGGTAGCACCTTCTCTCTAATCCCCGGACACCAAACAAACAGACATAATAGAAGGTCATCACAGAAAAACCAGCGACATTAAAGAAGTAAATCAGTTGTGTCGCTGCAGTTTGAGCTCATTTCAGTGATTTAGCTCTTTGTTTACCTGCTGAGCTCTAACCAGTTGTAATAAATGACACCATTAGATTTCAGCTCACACTCACACTTTTTATTTTCCTTTGTGCTCCGACTCCGTCCACATCCGTCACTTCTGCATCGATTGAAAGATTAGAATCTGCACTTCCTGCAGGTTTTCTCTCTGCTTCTTTGTGTGTTTGCAGACACAAAGTTATTCCTAAAAAACACGACAATATGAGGTTTGTTATCTGCAGAAATAATTGAGCGGCGGCGCGATGCCGAACAACGCTGCATGTTTTTCCATCCTCGTCTATTTAAATGTAAAGTAGGTAGATTGGAAAACAAAAGAGTGGAACACATGAATAAAAAGTAGCTTCATCATCATCATCGTTATCTGTTTAAAACAAAAGATACGGAGTAAAAGAAGCGGAACAATACCAATAAAATCCCCAAAAAAGAACTTACACGTAGTAAAAAAGATGGATACTGATTCGTGTAGCTGCCAAGCCATTCCTTCTTCTAGCCAGCACGAGGCGATTCCTCTGGTTGCTAAAAGAAGTCTGATTGAACCAAGATGGTGACAGCTAAAAACCAAGATAGCGGCAGCCAAAATACAATATGGCGGCGGCCAAAAAACAATATGGAGACGGCCGAAAAGCAAGATGTTGATGGCCAGTCACGTGAGTCTGGATTTTAAAGAGAAGAATTAACTTTAATGAAGAGAGGAAAGATAAACTGATGACTAAACCTTTACTTCCTGCAGCTGTTGAGCTGAACAGGGAGTTGAACCCTCCACTCTGTCGCTGTGTGACTTCCTGCGGTGGGTTCAGATCTCTCTCAGCTGGATGTTGGATGAATGTTTTATTGAGCCGCCGCTGCCGCTGCCTGGATCTAATACGGACGCCCAGCGGAGGGTGGCGGCGCTTCATTAGGAGCAGCAGTGCATCTTGGGAGGTCCTCCTGGATGACTTCATAGTGACTTTATACCCACGGTGTCATCCTGCATTCACTTTGTGATTCGTCTGCTGTGTATTATTTAATGTGGTGCTGCAGGAGTCTGAAGCTTCGATCAGACAGACTCTGTAACTCGCCGTCCTCCGTCTGAACGCTGACGGCAGCAGTTTACCGCCAACACGTCGCTTCACAGGTCACTTCAGTCAACGCCGCTCTGTCATCAGGGTGAAAACCTCATTATGAAGAGGTCACACTTCATCACAACAAGCCAAGAGGCACAGAAGTCAAATAGATCGCAGCAAAATCCAAATAACGGATACTCGACTAGCTTTACCTGGGGGGAACATTACGAATGACTGGAAGCAGGTAAACACATAACATGGACCTCTGTCTGGGGGATCCTTTTTTTTAGATACACAAGCATCTATTTTGATGTGTTTTCTTCACTCTGGCATCTTATTTACATTCAAAGAAAAAAAATGTCCATCTAGATCAGTGCGATCAAGAGCAAATTTGTGCGTAAATGAATGTTTCCTGACCATTTTTACTGGAATTTCTGCATCACCTTATATTATCTTGAAGAAGTAAACCAGCTATTTAGAAGAGTTGATTTGACAAATCACAACTTCGTGTTATTGAAAACATATACACATGTTAAATACTTTATAAATCAGACCAAATAAACGCATTTAGGTGGAGTTAACAAGCCCTCATGTTTGCCTCTCATCAGTAAAACAAACTAAATGTACGATAATGTAATGTACGGTTCCATCGTGCTTTTTGGCAATGGCCGTTTTGGTTTTTGTCCGTCTTCATCTTGGTTTTTGTCTGTCTCCATCTTGGTTTTTGTCCGTCTTCATCTTGGTTTTTGTCCGTCTTCATCTTGGTTTTTGTCCGTCATCATTTTGTTTTTTGTCCGTCTTCATCTTGGTTTTTGTCCGTCATCATTTTGGTTTTTGTCCGTCATCATTTTGGTTTTTGTCCGTCTTCATCTTGGTTTTTGTCTGTCTCCATCTTGGTTTTTGTCCGTCTTCATCTTGGTTTTTGTCCGTCATCATTTTGTTTTTTGTCCGTCATCATCTTGGTTTTTGTCCGTTATCATTTTGTTTTTTGTCCGTCTTCATCTTGGTTTTTGTCCGTCCTCATCTTGGTTTTTGTCCGTTATCATTTTGGTTTTTGTCCGTCTTCATCTTGGTTTTTGTCCATTTTCATCTTGGTTTTTGTCCTTCATCATTTTGGTTTTTGTCCGTCTCCATCTTGGTTTTTGTCTGTCTTCATCTTGGTTTTTGTCCGTCATCATTTTGGTTTTTGTCCATCTCCATTTTGGTTTTTGTCCGTCTTCATCTTGCTTTTTGTCCGTCTTCATCTTGCTTTTTGTCTGTCTCCATCTTGGTTTTTGTCCGTCATCATCTTGGTTTTTGTCCGTCTTCATCTTGGTTTTTGTCCGTCCTCATCTTGGTTTTTGTCCGTTATCATTTTGGTTTTTGTCCGTCTTCATCTTGGTTTTTGTCCATTTTCATCTTGGTTTTTGTCCTTCATCATTTTGGTTTTTGTCCGTCTCCATCTTGGTTTTTGTCTGTCTTCATCTTGGTTTTTGTCCGTCATCATTTTGGTTTTTGTCCATCTCCATTTTGGTTTTTGTCCGTCTTCATCTTGCTTTTTGTCCGTCTTCATCTTGCTTTTTGTCTGTCTCCATCTTGGTTTTTGTCCGTCTTCATCTTGGTTTTTGTCCGTCTTCATCTTGGTTTTTGTCCGTCTTCATCTTGGTTTTTGTCCGTCTTCATCTTGGTTTTTGTCCGTCTTCATCTTGGTTTTTGTCCGTCGCCACCTTGTTTTTTTGCAACCAGAAGTGAAACGAGAGATTGGAGATAAGCACAACTGAACGCTGTAGCCACTGTTGCTTTCTACTGGGCAGAGTGCCATCAGCATGTTCTCACAGGGCGTCAAATACTGACGCTTTGTCAGTATGTTGAGTGTAGAATAAAAGTAAATTTTTCCATACTTCATAGTATCAAAGCATATCAGTTGGTGCCATAAAGGTCAATATTCTGAAGTTCACATCTCCTCTTTGGGTAATAGAGCAGCATGCTGGGAAATGTAGGATCGGTTGAGGGAAAATGTGTACACATAAAAAACAAACTACATTCTGTGTTTAACATCACAGATTAATGAGATCTGAGAAGAAAAGTTCTTCCTTTAATCAGACCCCCGTCACGGCCGACGGAGCAGAATTTACTCCTATTAACATTTATCTGAACACTGTAAATAAATAAAATGAGTTTCACTGCGTCGGTCTGTGGAGGGAAGATAAATCCACCGTGTTAATACTCAGTAATTTGTGACATTCTGCTTGTTAAATGCAGATTTGTGAACATGTGGAACCCAAAAAATTACCTAACAGTGACCAGAGTCCCTTTAAAATCTGGACAAATTAGCAGCAGAGCGTGAGCAGCTTAACCGGAGGTTTGTGTGTGTGTGTGTGTATGTGTGTGTGTGTGTGTGTGTGTGTGTGTGTGTGTGTGTGTGTGTGTGTGTGTGTGTGTGTGTGTGTGTGTGTGTGTGTGTGTGATATCCTGGAGTGTGAACAAGCAGGAAGGAGTGTGTATTAACATCATTAAGATAATAAAAGGAGGCCGTGATGCTCATACAAACTGATCCAGCGACTGTTTGTACCTCTCAGCTCTGTAATTAATTTACCGTGTGTGTGTGTGTGTATGTGTGCGTGTGTGTGTGTGTGTGTGTGTGTGTGTGTGTGTGTGTGTGTGTGTGTGTGTCTCAGAGTGGAGAGGTTAATTAAGGAGGTTGTAAACAGGGTCACCTCCCCTCCACCTCCTCGTTCCTGCTTTTCTTCCTCCATCTTGAGTCAACGGCTTCAGGATCGATGGTTGTTGTTGTTATTGTTGTTGTTGTTTAAAGCTGAAAGCTGAAGGAGCAGGTTCTCTTCCAGCCCAGTCAAACAGCAGTACGTGAAACAGTCACGATATTTAATGTATTGATTCGTGTACATAGACACGTATTTCATATTTTCTTTGTGATGGTCAGCACAAAATCAATTTGTATGTAATCCACGTAATTGTGAACCAGGAAGTATAAAGAGCAGCGAACGCCGTGTAGGGACGAGGTCGGGGTGGATGGATGGGTCTGAAAATACCAGACTTTCACCAGGAGACCGCTGTTGGTGCCCCGTGTGAGGCCAGAAGTTATAATTTACTTGTCACGTCATTTCTGTAATGAAGTAACACAGCTTCCGGAGTTATTTCAACCCAAACCACAACATTTTCGTAGTAGTAGTTTTGTTGCCTAAGCCTAACCAAGTCGATCTTTTTCTAAACCTAACTCAGTAGTTTTGTTGCCTAATCGTAACTAAATCGTTATTTTCCGAAAACCTAACTAAGTAGTTTTATTTTGAAAAGACTGGGACAGAAATTGACACGTGTGTCACGTGTTGCTGGACATTAATAGGACGAAAAATACGTCGTTGAAAGTCGTGCCAAGCGTCACAAAAAAAAAAAATTGTGTCTATGTACACAAATAAATAAATTATATTTCGTGACAATTTCACGAACTGCTGTGAGACTGTGTTGTATATTTGTATTGTAAGATATTAGTTGCTATTGGCGATTTATATAGTAATGTGTAAGTGTGTTTATCTGTTTATTTCCTGTAACGATGAAGTGTTGTTGTGAGGTTAGTTAACTCTCCTTCAGAACCACTTCTACACAATAGTGCAGTGACACTCAACTTAGCGAGCCGGGTGGCCGCCGACCATTTTTTAATTCACAGTGAAAATAAATTGATTCACAATGGGAATGTTTTGTCGTACTTCCTGTCATTTTGCAAAAGTAAAAGTTCAGGTAAAGTTCCTGCTGTGGAAAAGGAAGTTCTCTTTTCAGTGTTTCCCATAATTTAAATATTTCTCAGCGG
The DNA here is from genome assembly GCF_043250625.1 of Sebastes fasciatus. Classification (NCBI taxonomy): domain Eukaryota; kingdom Metazoa; phylum Chordata; class Actinopteri; order Perciformes; family Sebastidae; genus Sebastes; species Sebastes fasciatus. The sequence goes on from NC_133811.1 coordinate 27,629,176, forward strand.
CATGTTTTATGTGCTGTTCTCATATTCCTTTACATCTCTAAGTTTGTTTGGGAGATGTATGTTTTCTCTTTTTTTCGGTCAGATCGATCAGAAGTTAAAGACCTGACTGGACCTCGTGTCCTGTATCTGTAGTCTTACATAAGGAACTCCCACTCACCTGCAGCATGATACGATGACATGAATCCTCAGTGAGGGTTTAAGAAAAGCTTCTCCAGCAGCTCTCGGTGTTGTGATTTATCTGATGGATCTAAAAGGCTCCGCTGCACTCTGACTGATGTAATGAAGCAGAAACCAACACAGTAAATCAGCTGTTATCTGAGTGGAGGACGGGTGGGGGGGGTCAGATATCACTTTAATATGAACAGACATTTTACAACCTGTCTACATAACGCAGGATCGTAGAGAGCAGACTTTCTATTTCAGTCACTGTTTGCTCTTAAATTATAGAAACATTCGCATCATCCTGCTGATTTAATGTAGAAATATCGTCCCGCTAATGAAGCCGGAGCTCGTTAAGAAGAGTCGGCTGTTCCCTCGTCACACGACGTCAGCTGTGTGTGTGTGTGAACGGTTTATTACACGGTACGACAGACATTATGTTTTATAGTGGAATTAATTTATGTAAATGTGATCACACCTCCAGTCTCACGTCAGAAAACGTCTGCAGAAGACGAATCAACCAGTTAATCAGTCGTCATTTCTGTAACAACTTTTATTGTGTCATTTTTTTAAGTGTGTTGGCCGTCCACTTCTGCCCTGCCCCGAGGCCGTCCACCTGAGATTCACTGCTCGGCCTCTGCCCTGCCCCGAGGCCGTCCACCTGAGATTCCCTGCTCGGCCTCTGCCCTTCCCCGAGGCCCTCCAACTGAGATTCCCTGCTTCGCCCCTGCCCTGCCCCGAGGCCATCTACCTGAGATTCCCTGCTTCGCCTCCGCTCTAGCCCCGAGGCCGTCCAACTAAGATTCCCTGCTCCGCCTCTGCCCTGCCCCGAGGCCGTCCACCTGAGATTCTCTGCTTCACCCCTGTCCAGCTCCTGCTTCTTCAGTTCCTTACCCACTTGTCCCCGCCCTGATTTGCGGCACCTGTGTCTCATCATCCTGCTCTCCTGGTGGATTTAGTTTCACCTGTGTGTCAGTTCGTCATCGCTGCTTCTGTGTAGTGTATCACCCGTTTCAAGTTTATTTTTTGTGTTTGGTTTGACTCCGCTGTTACCTGTCTGCCGGACCAGCTGCATTTTTTATCTACATACGTTTTTAGTTATTAAGTCTTTGTACTCTGTTTTCTGCCTCTCTGAACAACCGTGACACCACAATGACGAGTAAAATAACTTTCATGAAGAAATCTGACTACTAATCTGATCTTTGAAAGTGAGAAGTTGTACAGATGGACAGACAGACGGCGAGTCAGCGATGAGTCGGTGACATTTTCATTTTCTGACGGATGGTTCTCGAACTCATTTCGGTGATTTATCTCCTCGTTCATCCATCCATCTTCTCGTCTGCCTGTGTGTTCATTCATGCATTTATTCATTCATCTATCTGTCCATTCATATTCTGACCGATCCATCCATCTATTGATCCACGCCTCGATCACTCATCTTCTTCATCCCACTTTTATACTCAGGTGTCTTGATCCTTCAATGCTGCTAGATTTTCTCTGTTTCACTTCACCGTTTTTGGTCCATTTTTCTCTATTTATCAAGATTTCCAAGTTAACTTCTTTTACATTTCTGTTCTCCTTAAAATCTACACTTTGTTCTCTCTCTAAACCTCAATTTTTTTTTAATTTCTTTTCATCTTCTATCCCTGAAGTCTTATTTCCACCTCTGTCTGCATTTCCATGTTACTGAGCTTTTTGTCGTAATTTCCTTTTCTTCTTTAGCCCCCAAAAGCCTTTTTTAACCTCCATTTTGTTGTTCTTCTCTACAGCTCCTGTTTGTGTTGCTTCCTCTTCCCTCTCTTAATTCTCCCTCCCTCCCTCCATCCTTCTGTCCGTCCCTCGAGTGCAGCTCAGCTCTTAAAGACTCAAATCTTCCTCGTAAGCCGTTAAAAAGCCAACGTTAAAGTGGAGCTTAAATCTGTGATCAGCAGGCTTTCTTCAGCCGCGGCTAATGAGACTTTATTCATTCAGCATCTTTTAAACAGTTCAGATGTTCTTCACAACTAATTAGATGAAAGCAGGAAAACAAACAGCACAGAAAACACGCTTTGGACGCCTTTCATACAAAGTTTGTTCGATAAAAACTGAATTTTGTACTGGTGTTGAGCAGAAAAAACATCCTGATGATTTATGTTTGTGGAGCTAAAGATGTAAAGTTTGTCCTGATGGCGGCGCTACAAGAAACTGAAAGTATGAAAATAAACTTGCTTATTACAGTATCAGTCTAGTGATAATCAACATTTCTCTTCATGTTCGGACCCAAACCAACAGCCTGGTATCTCTTCTTCTTCGTCAATATCCGCTTGTTACATCCATACAGTCTTTTCAAAATAAACTTCCGTCTTCACAGTGAACTACTTTCCAGGTTTAGACAAGAAAGCTACTGATTGAGGTTTAGGAAAGATCGACTTGGTTAGGATTGGTTGGTTATGAGACTATATACAGTATACAAAGTTAGTTATATTGGATTTATTGACAGTAAAAAATAAAATCAGAAAGTATTAAAAGACAGACTAACATGTTGGTTTGGATCTGCTGTTGAAAAGAATAAATATATCAAATTAAATTGTTATATAACCGCGAAGTAATAGAGCTGATTCTAGTTTAAATATGAAACTATATTTCTGAGGTATTTTTTATATGGAAGAAGGAACCTGCCATAATAATAATGAATAAATAAATAAATAAAAGACTCAATAAAGAAAATTATATATCATTAAATGTAGCCATTAATTAACTGATCTGCACAACTGTTCCAGTATGCGGCATAAATAAATAAATTTAAACAAATTTAAAAAATAAATAAATAAATAGATAAAATGCAAAAAAATATATAAATACATTTTAAAAAAATAATAAAAAATTAATGCATGAATGAATAAAAGGGAAAATTAAACAGAAGAATAAATAAATAATTGAATTAATACAAAGATAAATGAATAAAGAAATTAATTAAAACAGAAACATCAATTTATGTCACATTTGATCAATAAATTAATGGCTACATTTATTTTTAATATTATTTTTGCTCTATTTAATGACATATTTATTTATTGAGTTATTTATTTATTTATTCAATTTACTTTTGATTCAGTCCTCTATATTTTTTAAAGATTCATGACTTAATTCTTTATGTTTTCTGTTTGAGGTTCTGCAGGTGTCACAACTCTTCTTCTTCTGTTTAATCTATGCAAACTGGAAACAAATGAATGCACAACTTCCTGTTTGTCAGATAAAACATAGGAGAGTGTTTACAGGAGCAAATGGAAAAGCTTTCTGCTTAACAGCAGTCAGCGAGGAGAGGAAGTGACATTTATTTAGAGGAAACGTCTTTAATCAGCCTGAGTGCTTCGGCTGCTGCTGGTCAACGCTATTAAAGCCTCTCTGATGCTGATTCAGACGCTGAAATGACAGACAGAGATGGATTTAAAGAGGTCAACGTGTGAGGAAAGGCTCTCACAGAGGGAGGAACACCTGAGATGAAAGGATAAGCCAGAGAAGAAGAAGAGAAGGAGAGATGAGAGGAGGAGAGAGGAGCTAATTGAAGGATGGGTAAATATTTAGAAAACGAGGTACCGTTAAGGCTTTGGCTCCGGGCCGGCTTAGCGGCGTCTTAAAGTCCGTTAAGTCCTTTTACTAGCCCCCCAACCCCGACGTGAACCTGGCAGCGGCGAGGATCCATATGGCTCTGACGGCGCGATGACAAGCTGACGGCCTGAACGCTCCCTGAACTGACAGCTGGAGTCACCGGGATTAGCCAAATACGACTAATTCTGCTGTCAATGTTCGTCTGGACATGTGCAGCTATTTGTCCCCAAACTGTCTTTGTCTTCAGCTCACATATCTCAGATTAGGCTCCAAATAGCCCCGACTGGACTTCGCCTTCGTTGGCCAAAATACAGCACAACGAAATGCTGTCAGACTGTAACTATTTGGATTCCTCATCATGTGGTCCTTAAGCTTTACTAGCAAATATGCAAAAAGGGTGTGCATGTCTTTACTATTCCCCTACATCACCATCACTATGGGATCCAGTGAGTTGTTAAATGTATTTGGACAATCAAGCTATTTGGAGTCCCTGCTGTCTTCATCTCATTTCACTATTTATTAAAGACACAGTTTTATACCGTTCAATTCAAATCAATTTATTTTTTATATAGCGTTGAATCATAACAGAAGTTATCTCAATGACAATAAATTAAAAACAACAACAACAAAAAACAAGTTTAGCAGCATTAGATTTATGTGGAGTGATTTGGGGTCCCTTCCTTCTATATATATTTTATTTATTTATTTATTTACTATATTACTGTTACTAAATGCTGATGAAACAATAACAGGACCAACCGGGGATTGCTATGTCAAATACATTTTGACTCTGTAGCTATTTGGTGTCCCTTACATCAATATTTTATTTTGGTTCCTTTCTTAACAGCTGTAATATAACTTCCTGACAGTAAACTTAAAAAAAAAAAGAACAATGGGGCCCACTGAGTGAATACTGTAAAAATGTTTTTGGACTCTGTAGCCATTTGGAGTCCCTTAGACCTATTCATTTAATTTCAATATATTTATCATCAACATCACTGACTGATATTTTGAGTCCCTTCCATAAATATTTGATTTCAGTGCATTTCTTACCAGCTTTTATTTGACTTTGGTATGTTAATGACAGTGGGTCCCAATATTCTTTCATCAGCATTACTAAGTTTCTCTGTGCCAAATGCATTTGTTGGATATAGCTATTTGGAGTCCCTGATTTTCACTATATTTATTATTAGCTTTAATATATGCTGTGCATGTTATGTTACTGACACAATAATAGGACCCACTAAGTTAACAATGTCAAATGTATTTGGACTATGTAGCTATTTGGGGTCCCTTTCATCTATATTTTTTAGCGTATATCTTACCTGCTTTTATTTGACTTTGGTATTTTACTGACAGTAAATGCAACTGTACCAAATGCATTTTGGTGGATATAGCTATTTGGATTCCCTACTATTTAGATTTTGTTTCAATATATTTAATATTAGCTTTAATATATTGTATCTATGTTATGTTACTGACAATAAATGATGATGAAACAATAATAGGACCCACTAACTTCACAATGTCGAATGTATTTGGATTATGTAGCTATTTGGAGTCCCCTCTTGCTCGTATGTTATTTCAGTACATTTCTTATCAACTTTTATATGGAAATGGGAAAAGGATAAAAAGGGTGTCTTGATTAGCACCAATTCCTTTTTGTAATGTTAAATGTACAAATTTGGATTCTCTCTTTTTAGATTAGATCGATTTATTTTGAGCAACAATAACAACAACAATAGCAAATATTACGAAAACAAAACAAGAATAACCAATAAAACGAACAGTAAACATATAAAGCAAATTCTAAATAAATAAAATGTTTAAAAAAGGAGTTGGCAAAAGTCTATAAGTAAGTCTTGTAAATCTATAAGGTCCAACCCCTTTCTATAACATACATAATAAACTTGATATTAATCACATATACATAAATAATCATCTCAATATATAAAACAACAAAAACAATCTTTATCGTAATATTTAATGTGTTGTTGCTGACAAACTGATATGTTTCCAAAATATTAAGATGCACAACACGTCTAGAATATTTCCATTTGATTAAATAAAAAGTCTTTCACTCAGTTGCTCCATTGCATAAAAACATAATGAAAAATGTAAATGTTGAACTAGGAGATTAAGAGGTTAATGGTTAATATTTCTGTAAATGATCTCCTCATTTCACTGACCTCTCACTGATCTCCACTACAGTACTCCAACTCCCTCAATCCCTCCATTAGTTGAGCCTCCGAGACTTCTGGGAAATGTCCGTCCACTTAGCGCCAGCGTGACCCGGCGGCGGTTTCAGGCACCTGGAGAGTCTCTGTGAGGGACAGCGAGCGTTAACCTCTCTGGAGGATCGGTGGCGTTTTGAGGTCTTATCGGTCGGACCGCCGTCTGACAGCCAGAGGTCAAAGGTTCAGTCCCCCCCCCAACACTCTCCACGCTGCTAATGGACGCCAACTTAAAATCACAAGATATCGGGTGATTCAGCAAAAGCCTCACGATGCGTTTACAGGAAGACAAATGAGTCCGTAAAATGAGATTTAATGCTACATTTACTGCGGCGGAGCGGCGGGCCGGGGGGGCTGTGTGACTCACTTTAAAGCTGAATAAAATTCCAGCGCCGTGTGAAGCACCTGATAAATTCCTCTTTTACAAATGATCTTTTTTATTGAGCAGTTCATAATTAATAAAAAAAGGACATCACAGTTCTGTTATTGTCACAAGTTCACTTCTAACCTCAGAGCTGCTCTAATTCAGGAGGGAATATTCAGATCCAACAGCAGTATTATCAGGCTGCTCTCAGCTATACCTACAAAAAATAATGCACTATAATTTGTAATTTGTAATATGTACTCACGTAATCAATTCGTATACACGTAATCATATAAAGAGCAACGAAGTCCACGTAGGTAGGAGGTCGGTGTGGACGGGTGGGTCTTAAAACACCAGACTTTCACCAGGAGATCACTGTTCATGTCCCGTGTGAAACCAGAAGTCAACTTTGATTGATTTGTCATATAACGTTCGTACTTTAGTAACGTCCTTTCTGTAGTTCTCTTAACCTAAACGTTGACTTTGACTTTGTTACGTAGCTTCGGTAGTTAAGTTGCGCTGCTTCCATACTTATTGGGACCCAAACCATGATCTTTTCCTAAACCTAAACCATTTTTGTCATTTGTAACTACACGCAACTAAACTACGGCCACAGTTAGGTTTAGGCAACAAAACCACTTAGCTAGGTTTAAGAAAAACATCATGGTTGGGCTTAAAATAAGTACGTAAACTAAGTAAAACATAAGTACGTAAAACAAGTAACAAACATCACTAAAAAACACGTCACTACAACACATTCTCACTCCCAACTCGTCAAATACCGCCTCTTGGTCAGCGCCCCTCGGCGTCGGAGACCGATACACACGGAGGAACCCCTCTAGCGTTACTTTTAGACTGACCAGAGAGGGCGTGTAAATATGTTCACTGACTAACGACTCATGTGACTCACGGGACTGACGATACCGACGAGTCAAGTGACAAAATAAGTCAACGTTACTTTTAGTTTCACAGCAAAAGTCTCTTTATGTAGTACACAAATCATTGGTTAAGTACTATAAGTTAAATAACTTACAAGTATACTTGCAGTAAAAACTATTAAACTAGTAGTTTACAGAAAGTATACCTTAAAGTGTACTTTCTTAAACTAAAAATTAGGCTACAAGTATAAAACTAGTAAACTAACAGTATAGCTATAAGTTAACTTGTAGTATAGTTTATAGTATAGTTGCAGTACAAAATACAACTTAGATGTAAACTAGTTGTGTACTCAAAGTTTAATCTTTTTAGACTTAAAGTACACATAAAAGTATACTTTTATAAACTAAAGTATACTCAGGAAATATACTAGAACTTTACTTCAGTTTACTTGATAGAATAAAATAAACTTGAAGTATACTGCTTTTACATAAGGGCAGCTATACTCAGTCATTAAAGAATTTAAGATGTATTTAATAAGGTAGGCTGAATATGTTTGTGTTTTGGACTGTTGGTCAGAAAAAACAACCTCTGAGAGACTCTGATCAGCTGGCTATCTGTCCCATGATCCTCTGGGGCGTAGCGACCAGAGAGCGTCCTGGTCACCGTCGGCCCTGCTGATGAAGACTCTGATAACTCACGGAGTAAACTATCTGCTGAGTCATGACAAAGCTTCTGACCCTGAGAGGAGAGAGAGCGAGTCAGCAGATTTAAAGTGACAGCAGAGACAGAGAGGAGGGGGGGTGATGCTGTATGTCGCATTATATCCGATATAATCTTTGTGTGTATTTGTGTAGTTTATTGATCTGTGTGTGTGAGAGACACAGTCATTTTGATCTGTACAAATCAAACATTTGTACATAAATCTGAATATATTTGTTGATTTTTTAGGACTTCGCATTTTTATTTTACAATGTAAACATCAGTCATACAAAGAAGAAATAATATTAAAATAAAAAAAACAAGCTAATACTTCTGTGGAGGTCAGACTGCACACCAACATATGATATGTGGATAAGAGAGTTGATGAATGTGTTTCATTTAGAAAGGTTGAGGTTCTCTAATAAGAACAAGATTCAAATATTTGTCCTGTACTAGAGTACCTCAAAGGTGAAATCCTAAAATAAAGTTGTTGTTTTTTTTTGTCGTTTTTTTAAAGACAAGCTCTCACATAGTGATCAAAAACAGTGTGCTTCCAAATCTGAAAAAATAGTTAATTTTGAGTGCTACTTGCATCAACTTGCAACAAGGTTAGAAAAAAGATCATAGTTTGTGTTCAAATAATTATGCAACAACATAACAACGTAACAACGTAACGTAACAACGTAACGTAACAACGTAACGTAACAACGTAACGTAACAACGTAACGTAACAACGTAACGTCACAAAGTAACGTCACAACGTAACATCACAACGTAACATCACAACGTAACATCACAACGTAACTTAACAACGTAACTTAACAATGTAACTTATCAACGTAACTTAACAACGTAATATAACAACATAATAATATAACAACGTAATATAACAACGTAACAATGTAACAACATAACAACATAATGTAACAATGTAACAACGTAACAACGTAACGTAACGCAACATAATAATGTAACGTAATAACGTAATGTAACAACGTAACGTAACAACGTAACGTAACAACGTAACGTAACAACGTAACGTAACAACGTAACGTAACAATGTAACGTAACAACTGTAAAAACTGTAACAACTGTAACAACTGTAACAACACAACAAAACCACTACAAAAAAATGTACAATCATTCTGATATTCAGTTGAAAAATACCCGAAAATTCGTCCTCTGTGGTACCTCATAGACTTCCTCTCACTGTAATATTATTATTATATTTATATATATTTTTTTATAATGCTATAATTTGTTTAGCAATATAACTGTTTTATTTAACAACCATTAATATGGGGAAAAGTTAACCATTTTCATGAACATGCTTCTGTTATTGTTTGTGAATATAAAATATATAATAATATTTAAATGTCATGTGTTGCAGAGCTGCAGGTGTTTCTATGTTTCAGACGACAGCCGACTCTGATGGTTCTCCGTCCTCCACATCCTCAAGGTGACTCCTCCACACACACACGCACACACACACACACACACACACATACACACACACAGAGGTGTGTGATCTGATTAGAATTATGATAGCGACGAACACACACACACACACACACACAACTTTACGCCTCAATATGCAGAAACACGTTGATTTGAATTTGAAATATGATTTGAATTATGATGTGTGCGGCTGTCTCTTATTCTCTGACACACACAGACGTTGGGAATTGATTTGCATGAGGAGAATATGCTGCACACAAAAGACACACATACACACACACACACACACACACAGATGAGATATGACTACAGATAAAGAACGACGATTATTCAGACTCAAAAGATTAAATTATGACTTGAGTTAAGATAAAAATAATGCTCTCTGTCCTTTTCTTCCTTTGTTTAGCTCTCTAATACACACACACACACACACACACACACACACACACACACCAGAGGCCACTATAGAAAGAAGTGTTTAAATGGGTTACGTTGTTGCGTTACGTTGTTGCGTTACGTTGTTGCGTTACGTTGTTGCGTTACGTTGTTGCGTTACGTTGTTGCGTTACGTTGTTACATTGTTGCGTTACGTTGTTGCGTTACGTTGTTGCGTTACGTTGTTGCGTTACCTTGTTGCGTTACCTTGTTGCGTTACCTTGTTACGTTACCTTGTTACGTTACATTGTTACGTTACATTGTTACGTTACATTTCATACTAATACAGATAAAGAACGACGATTATTCAGACAGAAATTATTAAATTATAACTTGAATTATGATAAAAAAATAATGTTCTCTGTCCTTTTCTTCCTTTGTTTAGCTCTCTAATACCCCCCCCCCCCACACACACACACACACACACACACACACACACGAATCACCAGAGGCCACTATGGAAAGAAGTGTTTATTAGTTTCATCGCTGTGATATTAAAATGAAATCCTGCGAGCAGCGAGAGGGAAAAAGGTGATGAGGAAGGAGGAGCAGAGGATGGGGATGATGAAGGAGAAAACAGGGGGATTAAGGAAATAAAGGAGCGAGCGGCAGGAGGTCTGATTGGATTCGTCCTGTGAATATTTGATGAGCTCGTTGGCAGGATGGCGAGCACGACGTGGTGCGATTAAAGCCGCTCTGTCAACAACAATCAGCAAACACAATTTCAGTGCGAGATATGAAATGTGAGTTATTACTGCGGCTCATTATTCACATTTCACTGTGCAGCTGTTTAGCAGCATCAGCATCACCGGAGACGACAACGTGCAGGTTGTCTGTCCTCGACAACAGGTGGACATTTTAAAGGTTCTGCAGGCTTTAACTACAATATGTGACATTGATTTTCTTCCACACGGCAAAAATAAACCTCTTATCAAATTATTTTGGCCTGTAATTGAGTTACTAAGGTTTATTTTTTCCTCCCAGCACAGTACTTAAATCTGTTTCTAATGCAAATACAAGTCTCATTGTTCTTGATTCCAGTTCAGCAAACTGTCTGGATGTATATAACTGACATAATTACTTGATTCTTTTCTTTTCATGTCACTATATACTTCTACTCCTTTTCCATAAAATGAAATGTCTGTAAATTTACAGACATCTGCAGTAATTTAAAGGTTTACCCTTACAATTACAAATAATTGACCATAATTTAAGACATAAATATTATGTTTTTAATAGCAATGCTTTGTATTTTTTTATAGATTTTAAATGTAATTTTACATTAAATGTGAGGTAATATTTTACAGATTTTTCCTGTTCATGACAATGAAGAAATGCATGTAAAATTATATAAATCAATAGTGTTCTTTCCTTAAAATTGCTATCCCGGCCGACTTTACTGTCTTTCAGAGGCTCTAGTAGGTTCAGTTATAGAGCTAGAGTGAAGATCAGTTGAGAAATGTAAACATAATAGTGCTTTTATCTAGAAAAACGGCAGCTACCCCGTTCACTTGTATGTGTTTACAGGCCAGATCTGACCTCCTCAATATGGCGGCAACGTTGACGTACAATCCAAAGGTCAATGCAGCATCTACGTATATATATATAAAAGCATCAGGGAGCAGCGACCACGTCTAATCTGTTCATACACATACGTCGTGTAGCAGTGTTAGCTGTCATGCTAATGAACTTGTTGAACATCCTGCAGCTGCAGAAACAATCAGTCACATGTTAGTTCATATAATGTAAAACACACAAACAGCTGGTTTTCTCCTGTAGGATGATCACTTTCTATTTGACTGTAATCCATCAGAGAGCTCAACAAACCCACACACACACACACACACCTTGAAACTCCTGTGTGTAACACACAGTAATGCAACAACAGCATTCCAACAAACACACAGCCTTCATCCAGGAGACCACTAATCGTTTTCCCGTCTTCACAACGTTTAGTTTCATTTTCATTGCACAAACGTAGTAGTTTTAAGACCAACCATGTAGTTCCTTGTTAAGTTACGTTATTAAGTTACCTTGTTAAGTTACATTGTTAAGTTACATTGTTAAGTTACGTTGTTAAGTTACTTTGTTAAGTTACGTTGTTAAGTTACGTTGTTGCGTTACATTGTTACATTGTTACGTTACATTGTTACGTTGTTATGTTGTTACATTGTTATGTTACATTGTTACGTTGTTATGTTGTTGTTATTCTTTGAACACAAACTATGATCTTTTTTCTAACCTTAACCAAGTAGTTGCCTAAACATAACCAATTGTTTAACAATATTAACCACGTGGCATTGTGCGTTTCTGCGAGCGTGATACAAGGCTGACATGAAACGTATTTTCGGTTCAGAAACGTCGCCGTTCCACATGTCAGAAAACGTATGCAGAAACGTACAATGCCAACATCTTTTCTGGCGACTGGGTTGTCTGATAACATCATGATTACAATCTATGTCAGACTGGATGTTATCTGAAGCTGTTAGGTTGTGCACATAATATTGGATCATTTTTAACAATCTTGTGTTCTCGCTAGTTTCTCAAGATCGCCCACCCTGCCTTTAAAAGCTTCATTCATTAGGTCTTTATCAGCGGGATGTTTCTATCCTTATCCTGATCAACATCTAGATCCCAACACACCAGCTTCCACCTGCTGTAATCTGACCTACTGAAGGTCACGAAGAAGTTATTTAAAACGTTAAAGTTATTTCAAAGTTTCCCAGGTGTTTATGGCAGCTTACTCTCACAGATTTACCCACTGAAGACTCATTTTCATGAAAGTATATTCTTGGCAGCTGTTCTTTGACCCTGTGTGTGATGAAGAGCCATATGGGCCATATTTCCCTTATAGGTAGACGCATTCTACCTCTCAGTCATGTATAAGATGCTGCATACATCAGAGACACGGCGTTCTCTCCCGTCATTAACCCTCTGATGGAAACCCACGCAGACGTCTGATGGATGTTTTTCTTATTAAAGTGTGTTTTATGACATCTGTTGATGTGACTCAGTTAAAGTTTCAGCCCCGAGGGGGTCCAATGCCTCAGATTTATTGTTTCGATACCGACCAGAGCGACGACGTAAAGCCGCAGAAGTCGATGGGTGAAATGAAAACGCTCATGCATTTATTTATTTCATGCATTTCATTCCGCGGCGGCTCGGCTCGGCTGCACCGTGGCTGTTTAATATGTGAGCTGTATATATGTGCTGTAATCTGCTGTTTACATCTGAGGGAGATCAGACTGCAGACTGGGATGATGATGATGCTGCTGCTCTTATATCAAACAGACACCGCATCAGAGAGCAGAAGTAATATCAACCGTACATGAGCTGGCGGGGTGAAAATATGTCAAAAGTAACTGTTAATCACATCTAAACCGGTGCTTTACGTCGTTGTGTTCGTTAGAACTGTTGCAGGTTTTTGTTATTGATGTGAAAATCTGCACCAAATGTCAAGACAATCCTTCGAATAGGTGTTGAGATATTTCAGTAGTTAGTTTGAGATACTGCTCAACGTCAGTAAAACCACAGAGCTGATTGTTGATTTTCGGAAAAGCTGATATTGCTGTCTCTCAGAGGTTGTAGCGGCTCAGTTTCAAAGCTAGAGTGAAGATACTGGTGTCATATGAAACTATAAAACATAAGGAATCCATTGGTAGCAACAATGTCATGCTAGCTTGCCTGGACGCTACAAATTTGACCTCTGACCTTTAGATATGTGAATGAAAATGGGTTCTATGGGTACCCACAAGTGTCCCCTTTACAGACATGCCCACTTTATGATAATCACATGCTATTTTTTGTTATTTTTGCTTATTCTAAAATGGTGTATTTGAATATTTCTGCATACTGGGGTCCCTAAACAGTCTTGAATTACATAAATTGTGTATCACTGTAACGCGGAGACTCTTGTGGATCCAATGACCTCAACTGTATTCATGTGTGATGATGTTAGTCCCCATAGGAGACATTTCATTGACCTCACTGTATAAAATTACCTGTGGTGACTTCTAGGATAATCACAGCCTCATGAAACTTTACAGCCACAAACTAGAGACCTAGAGCATTCAGAGGATGGATGGCTTTTCTAGCTAGATTGACAATAAGGGGGTTTCTGAGCAGTTTACACAACGGAAGTACTCGCCATCCAATCACCGAAAAATGCAATTCTTACAGAATTCTCCAAATGTCAAAAGTTTTTGATCCCAAATCACAGCATGGCTTTTTCTATGGTGTTCCTAAAGGTCTTGGTGTCTTAATGTGGTATTTTGGAGGGATTATTGATCATTTTGATCAATTCTACAATGGTAAATTGTTAAATTTAGCACCAAATCTGCGTAAGAAATGGTATCAACCTAAAAATTCCTGCAACAACTTATGTTGGGAATGGCCATCATATACTTCTATCATAATGTTCTAAACCCTTATACACTTTTACAGTATAATTAATCTGCAGCTTTCCAGCTTTCAGATGATGTACACCACTTCTATGTGACATCTACTGTTGACCTAAAGACTCCCTGGACCCCCCTAAAAAAGACTAAAATGGCTCTATTGTGGGTCTCAGAGGGTTAAACTGTACATAAAATAATGTACTGCAGAACTCACTTTGCTGTAAATTATTTAAAGCTGCTTTTTAAGAGATTGTAGCGAGGTTTCATTTTCATAGCAGGCTTTTGATTTTCACTTTAAAGTCTCCAACACCACTCGTAGTCGGACCACGTTCACTGGTATTATCTCATATTGATCAGAGATTAAAGGTTGGAAACACTGTGGAGCACAAAGCAGAACAAAATAACACCTGAAACAATGTAGGAAAACACATAACATGAGATTATGAACAAAGAACGTGTATTGCCAAGAAGTGAAAGTCAAACAGTGACTAGCAGCAGAGCTACGCTTCCGCCATTTTGGACTGAAAGCGACAACCAGACGCCAGTAAAACGTCCGCCTACAAAGAGCCGTACAAAAGTAAAACTATTTCTATTCTATTGTCATTTTCTACTAAAATGTCCTGTCTTGAACAATAAAATATTATGATAGAGTTTTCAGTCCAAAATAGCGGCAGCAGTTGTCACAAAAAGCACCAGAGTTTCGTCTCTTTGCTTCTATCCTCTTTGTTATGAATGAATCTGTTGCCCCAGTGCATGCTGGGAGGGTTCCAACACACCTTCCTCATGTAACTGCAGTAACATGATCAGCTCTCAGCCAATCACATCATGGTTTCGACTCACTGTTACTCCAGCGTTAACAAATCTACCTAAAAAATGAGAATAAACTGGATTATTTTTAGCCTGAATTATTGAAGCCAAACGTGATGAACCGGGTCCTGGACTTCCTGCTTATTGTTTTTTCAAAAGAAGAGGGCAGCTGGTTTGTTTTGGTGTAAACATGGAGAACAGAGTGAAGATGCAGACATCACAGTTTAATCAGGCACACAGGAACGCTAACTCAGGCATAATCAAAAAGCTTATTTCCCCCGACATCACCAGCCCTCATATCCTGTAATGTCTTATTTTTCATAAACAGCAAGAGGAGGAGGAGGAGGAGGAGGAGGAGGAGGAGGAAGGACTGACAGCCAGGAAGACATGAAGACAGACAGACAGAAGGGATTTGGTTTGTAATCCCGTCGATGCGTCTGAGGCGTCTCCTTCACTTTTCCTTTTTCCACTTTGCTCTAATTATCCTGCAGAGAAACAAACAAAATCAGTTCGTCAGCCAGAAATTTAATTCAAGTTTCCACATGGAAATCATCTCACAGCTGTAACGGCTCTCAGGAGAGGACGGCTCTTATTAGTACTGCTCTTAGTTGTTGCATTGGAGGTAGTAATTGTACACAGGACATAGTAATCTTTACACAAAATCAAATGATGCATTCACTGTTTCACTTCACACAGAGAAAGAACGTAGTTTTCTAAGTTTAAACACTTTTTTGGGGGGTTTGTTTCACCTGTTTCAAGATGTTTAAAAAAGATTATTGTATTTTCAACGGCAAGAAATTAACTTTTAGTTTTGATAAAACATAATTATTTATACTACAAAAACAGCAGAACTGGAACAAATGTCTTCTATATTATTATTATCATAATTTATTTCCATTTAAAACACATTTCACAGTATTATTATTATTATTATTATTATTATTATGATGATTATATGATTAAAGGTTACAATAGAAACGGTCTTGGCTGAAAATGAAATTAAAACAAACTTATTTTGATATTATTTTATTTTTTAATTGAGACAAATCATAATACAATTTCTTAAATATTTCTTTTATTAATATTTCTTTCTAATCTAATTTATTCATTCATTTATTTTATTTATTTTTAATACATTTTTCAGTTAACATTGTTTCTATTGGATGTTTTCTCATTATTAATAACAATGATGATACTGAAATATTTTCATAATCATTAATAATATTATAATTGATTTCCATTTAAAATATATACAGTTTTATTTTTTATTATTGACAATCATGAAAATATCACAGTTTCATTATTATTATTATATGATTAAAGGTAACAATATAAATAAGATAAGATAAGATAAGATGAACATTTATTAATCCCCGGAGGGAAATTCAGGTGTCAAAGCAGCAACATCAGCAAACAGAGTGAAACACAGGAGAGGTAAAGGTATACATAAATTATAAAACCAATAATAGAGATATTAAAGATACAGAGTGAATGGGTGAACATTATGTATGCAGTCCGTCAATAAATGAATGTAGTATGTGCAATAAATAACTGTAATATGTGTATTACAATAGTAATACAATATAAATACAATATTATATATATATATATATATATACACAAAATTAGTTTTTGAATGAGACACATCATATTACAAGGAAAAGGTGTAAAGTAAATTCACATTTTTAAATAACAATAATATTTTTTAGAAATAATGATATGTATTATTATTTATTAATATTTAATTGTATAAGAAAAATAAAGATTTATATGATGAAAACAAAAACAAATAATCCCTTTATTTTCTTTAATTATTTTTTAAAAATATTATTCGATAATTATCTTGATGATTTATTTATTAGTTATTAATTATTTTGCGGCACTTTAAGAGAGAAACAGTTGAATTGAATACACTGGCTTTAAATTGAAAAGGGGGTGGAGTCAGGTGGCGGCGGTCCCGCCCTCTGATTGGCTGTGGGGGGTCTATTATGATAATGAGGAGGGCGTGGCCTGCAGCCGGAGCCGGAGCCGTTGAGCTGCTGAGCGCCGCCTCATTGTGCCGTTTGGACCCGGACTGGACGCACTGTCTCCCGGTCTCTCCCGGTCTCTCACCGGCTCCACGGCTCTCTCTCTCGCGGTGGATTTATAACGGAAGGTGCTCGCTGTCCGGAGGAGGATTTTCCCGCCGGTTCGGTCCCGTTTTCGTGTGGAACTAAGCGGACCCGTTGTGGATTAATGTGGCGGAGTGTTCGAGCTGCTCGAGCTGCTGGAGGCTCTGGTGGAGCCGCGCGCACAGAGAGGTGAGTTCCATCTCCTGCAGGAAACCCCTGTGTGTGTGTGCATGTCCGTGCGTGCGTGTGTTTGTGGTCTGTTTCTGGAGCGCGTGCGTGTTTGACAGCTTTTGATTGATGGCTGTCAATCACCCGGTCATCAGCACGCGCAGCAGTGTGTGTGTGTGTGTGTGTGTGTGTGTGTGTGTGTGTGTGTGTGTGTGTGAGCAGCTTCATTAACTCCAGTCACCTTCCTCTCGTCATCCTCTCTGCTGCAGCCGGATGCTTCAACTTGAGTCTCTGCTGACGGACTGATGGGGGGTCTGCAGGACTGATCTGAGTTTGCAGGATTCATTGGGGTCTGCAGGACTTGTCAGGGTCTGCAGGACTGATCGGTGTGTGCAGGATTGGTTTGGGTCTGCAGGACTCATGGGGATCTGCATGAATGATGGGGGTCTGCAGGACCCTTCTGTGTCTGCAGGACTCATCGGGGGTCTGCATGGACAGTGGGGGTCTGCATGGACTCATCAGTGTGTGCAGGACTTGTCGGGGTATGCAGGACTGATGGGGGTCTGCTGTACTGATGGGGGTCTGCAGGACTGATCTGAGTTTGCAGTACTCATTGGGGTCTGCAGGATTCATAGCTGTCTGTATGAAAGATTGGGGTCTGCATGACTCATCGGGGTCTGCATGAATGATGGGGGTCTGCAGGACTCATCGGTGTGTGCAGGACTTGTCGGGGTCTGCAGGACTGATTGGAGTCTGCAGGACTCATGGGGGTCTGCAGGACTCTTCTGTGTCTGCAGAACTCATAGGGGTCTGCATGAATGATGGGGGTCTGCAGGACTGCTGCTCTTCATGTTTTTATGTGGAATTAAAACATTCTGGTCTTTCCTTGTTGGGATAAATGTTGATATTTTATGGATTGATTAAGAGGGTCCAGATTCTGATCCTGATCCTGATCTAGGTCTTGTGTGCAGTCTGTGGTCTGATCCAGTATTCCTCTTTCCAGTAACACAGTGGAGACGTTGTGACGGCAGCTTTGTTCGTTATCCGGTCATTTTGTTGATATTTCTGATCGTTTAATTCATATTTTTTTTGTCCAAAACCAAAAATATATTCAGTTTACACTCACATGTGACAAAAAAACAGAACCAGGACTGATCCTGATCCAGTATTTCACTCAGAACAATGAGAGGCTCCAGTTTCATTCAGTCAATATATATAATGATCCATCAGATGAAATCCTGGATCGGGTTTGATCCTGATTCTGATGATTCCTGATGTCTTATCAATGAGGGACGGTTAGTTAATCAAGCTGTAACTCAACAGTAAATCATCCAGCAGCAGTTGGATAATAATAATAAGTATTAAAGGGGCGACTACAAAATATGAATACAAAAACAATAAAAGTAATTAAAAAAAACAAACAGACAATAAAAATAAGTTGAAACCTAAATAAGCAAATATAAAAGCATCAGAATCAGGAATTAAAAGCAGCTCTTTAAAACAATGTTTTGACATGTGATCGGTTGTTTCTGTTGATGATGAATTTGGGTGTTTTTGATTAGATGACGTCAGTTGTTTTGTGGTTTTATGGGTTAATTTTAAAGATATATAATCTTCAGTTATTTCCCCGCTGATGAGCTGCATTATGATGGTAAACTGGTTCTTAGTAGAGTCCACACGTTACAGTCATACTTCGGCGTTCAGTTCAGTTTTGGTCACTACCACGGTTAAAACCGTCACCAAAGAACGTATAGCGATAAGAAGTGAAAGTCAATTGTTCGTTCCATTGCAACATCACCCTGCCGCCATTTTGGACTGAAAGCAACTACCGGATGCCAGTAAAACGTCCGCCTACAAAGAGCCGTACAAAAGTAAAACTAAATTATTTCTATTCTATTGTCAGATTTTAGTTTTCAGTCCAAAATGGCGGCAATGGCTGTTGTAAAAAAAAAAAAACACCAGAGTTTCATCTCTTTGCTTCTGTACTCTTTGCCTTCATGATGCCAGACCGCGAAGCCTTTGGGGCTTTCGTGGAACGCCGTTGCACGTGTCGACGCATCGTTCGCCATGAAGCAGGAAGTTTTTCAGGTGTTAGGGTTGCTTAGAAACAAACGAAACTTGGCGCACTCATTACAAGTTCTAAAATGTGATAACGGATCTTGTGCTTTTCCAGCGATTCCCCCCCCTAGAATATTTCAACAAAGCAGCTCTCATGGTATGTTTTGCCTAGATATATGAAACTTGGTAGGTGCATGTATCATATGTAGACTTAAAAAAAAGTCTCTTGGGGCCATGCTCTAAACCCAACAGGAAGACGGCCATTTCGAATTTAGTTTTTTGTGTATTTTTTTACCATTTCCAGTCTCTGTACTTTAACAAACTGCTCCTACAGATTTACCCTGATCGGCTTTATATTTGGTCAGTACAATCTGTATACCTTTGTGATGAAAAGTTAATAAAAGTTTGAGCTTTCATAAAACGGCGTTCTGCCGCTGCGGAGAATTTACGTGATTCACCAGTATACAACAAACTGTTGTAACTCAACTGTACTTGGTCAAATCTGCCCCAAACTTGACCTACTTCATAGCAGTCCAGTCCTGAGGACATCCCGATGGCAATATATCAGGAAGTAGGCCTTTAAAGTTTTTAAAGTTAAAGTTTTTTTTTACAGTTTAAACAAGTTGAAGGTTTACATTTTTTAATTTTTTTTTAAGTAATGTGACAAACATCATTTGCTTTTCATGAAATTTACATGGTTTGATCTATACCTGATATACAGCGACGTAATGCATGTTTAGTGTGTGTTCTCTAGCGCCACCTGGTGGACACAGGAAGTGGTACACAATTTGTAATAGCTCACATCCTGCGGCATGCATTACACGCAGGAAATAACGTGTAACTTGTGCGTGCAGGGTCCGACGGTCGCTGAAATGTAGGGCTGTCAGTTTTACTCTGTAAATCCTGAAGCTGAAATCTGACCCTGATCAGAGGGTCTGATTAGACCCTGATTGTTGATTTAAGATTAAACGAGCTCAGTTGTCCTTAAGTGTCTCTTATTGGCGTCTCGTTAACGAGGTTTGAACAGTTAATTGAGGACGGAGCAGAGCGAGCGCCGAGTGTGAAGGTCGTCGTCCTGCTGCTGGATCTGGAAAACGCCGCCGTCACTTCAGGAAGGACGGCGTTCCGCCTATTAACCGCCAATTATGAAGCAGGATATTGAATTATTAATGTCAACAGTGAAGCTGCAGGAAGAAAACAATATGTGAGCTGACAGGATGTTAGCGGAGGTTAAACCGGCATTTTCAAACACGTAAACTAGACTTTACAGTGTGTATGATCGGTTTTTAAAGCCGCACATAAACGTTTACGAGCTGATGACTTCCAGCTGATGGAGAGTTTATACGAGGTTAAAACATAAAAGTAGAATATAAAGAAATCTGCCGGAGTCGTAATAAAATGCCCCGATGCACCTAAACGCAGCACAGTTCATGTTCAGCTGATAGAAGGAATAAAAACACATAAAGAGCTACAGCTATCTCCATTAAAGATGCATTTATCAAATCATTTAGTTTATAAACTGACAGAAAGTTGTGAATTAAATCAGAGGAGCTTTTGACTTAAACCATTATATGATTACCAGCTTTTAAACCATCACTGTTCAGAGGTGACTTTGGCTTTAGGTTACCTTTTTGTGTTTTTATACTTTAACTCCACTGCAAATATTCATATTTTAATAATTTAAGAAGTACAAGAAGTAATATTTAAACTCTATATGGACACTCCAACAACAAACCATGACTTTCCTGTTTCAGTCAACAACTTGTTTGCTCTGTTATTTTAACAATCAGAGTCTGAAATTAACTGTTTTTTCTTCCTGCCACTGTGGCAGGTAGGTGTTTTTTTTTTTCTGTTACTTTTGAAATCTCTGCGCTAAATGAAGCAATAACATTTTAGATCTGATGTCATTCAATGTTCGATATATTTTACATAATAAATATTATAAAGTTAAATTCAGTGTTTTAATTACACCGTAGCTTAGGGAGGCTACTGTACACAGTACTGTACTGTACTTTGTTAGTGTCATCTATAGTGGTTATTGGCACAAAAACACACAATTCAAATGTTTATGATTATTTAAATATTTGCTTCGATTAAAAAAATCTTGTCATTAGTAGTTTTAATGATGTTTTACAACTACAATAACTCGATTTATTCAAGTTTCTCGCCAAAAACTACATTTTACAAGATTGCATTTGAACACATCATGATAACGTTGTGATTTACCTTCGCCCTATAGTCATTTTTACTGAGCAGAGGTTGAACGCACCATAATGTAACTCAATGGAAACTCTGTTAATGTTAGTAGCTCCGTTATTTAACCTGTGGACTGTGCTGCTCACAGCCAACGTTACTAACTCTCATCCTGCTGATTTAAACACAGATTTGTTGTTCACACTGAAGAATTATCAGGTAAAAATAGGGTGCATCCCCTCAGGTTTAGTAGCACCACACTGTTGAGCGTTTTTTTTCGCTTTGCCGTGGCTCCGGTCCCAAACAAACTGAAACATGATACGGCGTGCATGCGTAACTGTTGGAAAGCATCGATAAGAGGAATCAAAAGTCACAGAGGCCAAGAAAACAACAAGGAACCGGTTCTCTTTTCCCATCTCTAGCATTTTCCCTGTCTGCCAAAGTGGCGGATGGTAGGGATGCACCGACACCACTTTTTTTCAGACTGAGTACAAATACTTACATTTGGGTACTCGCCGATACCGAGTACCGATAAGAGTACTTCTCTGTGCCAAAAGATCTTCGTTAACAGCCAGCTGGAGGGTGTGAGCGACACACGGCAGGCTGGGGAGTCTCACATACGAGGCGGTGCGCTGCGACCGGCTGCGGGGCCGTGGCCAAAGTGTCACCGGGGCGGACTGTCCTTAGTGCGCCCAAACTGCGTCGTGCCCCCAGGGCGGGACTTGGCCCACGTAAAAGGCGCCAGGGGTCTGTAGAGATGTCTGCGACCCACCCGACCCATCTTGAAACACGGACCAAGGGAAGGTGGAGCTTCAGGTGAACCTCAGGTTTAGGTTAGTGGTCGGGATCAGAGTTAAAGATGGCTTCAGGTTAACGGAGGAAGAAACTGATTTTCAACAGAAACATACAGAGAGTTTATTTTTCTGTTGTTTCGTCCAGCTCACAGATTCAACGTCAGTCAGCTGCAGCTGGATTATGTTGCTGGTTACAGTCGTCTTTAGAGCAGCTTGTTACTGTAAAACACTGTTAATCACATGAGTTATAATTCAGCTCTAAAACTGAATCAAAGAGGCTGAAAGCAGAAGAGTGGAGGCTGGTTTAATAAACATGGAGTCACATATGGAGCTCAGCTGTCCACACACTTTACTCCATTTACTGTATATCTGCAGGGTATAAATGTTATATATATATATATATATATATATATATATAAGCATATTGTTGGTGGAAGAACTCCCATGTCGTGTGCAGATTATGGTCCATCTGTCGGACGTGTTTCTGTCTATAATACATTGTTTTTCTGTATGATCCTGACATGGAGGTCAGAGGTCACACGTCTCTTTGTTACAGAATGTAAACCAGGATTAACACCCCCCAGCCCCCCCTTCTAGTCTAGACTGCGTCCTATTGTTCTCCGTCTGAAAGTGTTTCCATCTGAAACATCTCTTTGTGATGTTTCTAACCTGAACGATTCACCTGCCTCTCAAAGAGCAGTCAGTCAGCAGCCGTCCACTCACCACCCCCGCCGCTGCCGCAGCCACCAACCGTCCATTGTGTGTGTGTGTGTTAACCTCGGGGTGCGTTTGGACACAATAACTTGCGGGTCCCCGGTGGGCGGGCGGCGGGGCGGTGCTGAGGAGGAGGAGGAGGAGGAGGAAGCGGAGAGAATAATGTTATTCCAGCGCAGGAAGATTAGCGGCATCGCCATGAAAGCCTCCAAACCGCCGCGTGTCATCAGCCATTATGTTCTCGCAAAGAGGAGCCGCGGGACTCGCCTTTTGTTCTAATCCGCTCTGAGGATGTGTGTGTGTGTGTGTGTGTGTGTGTGTGTGTGTGTGTGTGTGTGTGTGTGTGTGTGTGTGTGTGTGTGTGTGTGTGTGTGTGTGTGTGTGTGTGTGTGTGTGTGTGTGTGTGTGTGTGTGTGTGTGTGTGTGTGTGTGTGTGTGTGTGTGTGTGTGTGTGTGTGTGTGTGTGTGTGTGTGTGTGTGTGAGTGTGTGCGTGTCAAATAATAATCCAATGTTGGAGGATGCTTCCTTTTGTCTTGTTTCCTAGCAGGAAGGTAATTTAGAGGAAGTGAGGAAAGGAAGGGAAGGAAAGGAAAGAAAGTAAAGGAGAAACAAGTGAACTTGTGTATCTATTAAATATGATCCATATTCACCAGAACACAGCAGTTTGTGAAATAGTCACAACATTTAATGTATTGATTTGTGTTTCACATTTTTTTTTCGTAATGGTCAGAATGAAGTCAATTCATATGTAATCCACATAATTATGAACCAGGAAGTATAAAGAGCGACAAACGCCGCGTAGAGACGAGGTCGGGGTGGATGGGTGGGTCTAAAAACACCAGACTTTCACCAGGAGACCGCTGTTGGTGCCCCGTGTGAGGCCAGGTGTCAACGTTGATTTATTTTGTCACGTAACTTCCGTACTTCAGTTACGCCACTTCTGGAGTTGTTTTAACCCAAACCACCGTTTTTTCCTAAACCTAACTAAGTAGCTTTATTTTGAAAAGACTAAAGTGGAAATTGACATGTGCGTCACGTGTCGTTGAAAGTCGTGCTGAGCGTCACTGACAAAAAGGGAAATTTGTGTCCATGTAAACGAATCGTATAGATTAAATTTCATGACTATTTCACAAACTGCCGTGAGACTGAGTCGTCTGAAATGAGTCGTCGGTTCTCTGAGTTGAAAACTAAATAATCTTTTAGTGTCTCTGGTTGCAGCGTCTCTGAGGATTTTTTAGCTTTAGCCGATCTGGGGATGTAAAAAACACTCTGAACATACCTCACACCACAGGAACATCTGGAAAGATTATCTGTAGAACCATCAAACTAGGGATGCACCGATACCGATACCAGTATCGGGTATCGGGTCCGATACTGTGCTCATGTACTCGAACTCGCAAAACGGCTCCGATACCACTTTACGGCAGCGTGACGTTAACCTCTCGTCACCATCTTGCGGATCCTATCGCACGCGCTCACACTCCACCTCCCCGACGGTGCGGGCACGACGGGCCGGTAGTGCTCCCGACCCCGCGGGGCCGGGATCCCGCCTCAGGCGGCGCGCGCCGGCCCTCACTTTCATTGCGCCACGGGGTTTTGCTTGCACCCTCTGACTCGCGCGTGCGTTAGATTCTTGGTCCGTGTTTCAAGACGGGTCGGGTGGATTGCAGACATCTCCGCAGATCCCTGGCGCCTTTTACGTGCCGAGCCCCGCGCTTTGGCCATGGCCCCAGGAAGCACCTTCACCCCGAGACTTTCCAAGCCGACCTAGAGCCGGTCGTTATGAGACAAAGTGTTAATATTAGTTTAAGTTGCATTTGGATCTGATGAAGAGTCTCAGGTATGTTAGTTAGGGTTCAGTAGTGAAGTGTGGTTCACTGTTTGAGCCGTACATGTTGATAGAAACGGCGCCATGAGAGGAGACAGGTTTGCCAACAGTCACAGCTTTTATTTCCCCTCGCTGTTTAAACCTCCGACCGCTCTCATCATCTTCAGCTGAATTTAAGAACATTTCTGTCCTCCATCTCTTCCCTCGTTCTCTCTCAGTCCTCCTTCGGCTTCATTAATACAGAGCAGTTTCATCACACACACAAACACACACACACACACACACACACACACACACACACACACACACACACGCACACGCATTAGTGAGGTCATGTGGTGTGTGTGTGATGTTGTTGTAGCGCTCAGCGATACCAAACGAGGGAATGAAGAAGACAGGAAGTTCTCAGACCTTTTAATCTGCTCCCGCCCCTCGCTGCTTCCTGTCCGTCTCTGAGGCTGCAGGGCGCCGCGGCGGCGGTGTGATGATGAATCAAACGTACCTGGCGGGGAGGAGGAGGAGCAGGAGGGAGCGCCTGACTTTCCTTTTTACTTCTTCTCCCTTTCGCCTGCTCTTCATCTCTTTCTTTTCTTCTTCTTCACACTTTTTTGGCAAAATGCGATGTAACCGTGACGCAACACGATGAAAACCAGCGGCTGCACGCCGCGTCTGAAGAGGATGTGGGTCATGTTGAAAAAAATCTAAAGTAGAATTTAGAGTTTCATCCCAAAAGAAACATGCAGAAAGAGTCCTGGAAGTGGGACTGAGCTGAAGTTTACTGATTTCAACTACTTTACCTCAGGATGGAAAATCAATCTGACTCAAGGTCCTCTTACATGTTTGTGTTTGAGCTTTCGATATTTGATATTACTTGCAATAAATAAGCAGATATTAAAGTGTCCTCAGTTCTGCTGTTTTCAGTATTCTACTAAAATACAACAAACTGTTGAATTAAAGGAAATAGTCTCGAACATTGTTTTACTGAACATTGAACTGAACACAAAAGACACAAAAAAGAATGATAGTTGCTTTTTAAAGTTTACTTTTTTCATTGATGCTCTCGTTCAACTAAAAAGCTAAGTGCAATATCGTAGTCTTTCGCGATGTTGATATTGCGATGTTGATAAAAAAACTATATATTGTGCAGCCCTAACCTCTAGTAGTGAAAGTTAACCCAACATAGAAGATTAATAACAAGCTTCATCATCTGTCCAGCTGAACAGATGCTGCTTTAACAGAGGAACACACTAACAGGAGCTAACAGGAGCTAACCAGGAAGTCAGACTCCAGATTCAACCTGTTAGCTTTCATCCTGTGAAGGTTCACCAGGTGCTCAACACCCTCTTCCTCTCACTATTTATTCATCTCTTCATCACGATGGGAGCTGCTGCTGAGCTGCTTTCTGATTATTTATGGTGGCCTCAGGTTATCACACTGTGTGTTTGTAGCATCTGAATCATGCATGAATGCTAAACAAGCGCTGCATAATACATTAAACACTCACATGCATATTTTACATTAGAGCAACAGTCGGACATGTTGGGAGATCGTCTCCAGAGTGGCATGTTCACGTGGAGATCAGTGTCTTCAGTTTACTGGTGGAGCTGCTGCCGGCTGACGGGAAGAAGGAGGATCATAATAAAGTTAATGTGAGACGTCTCCTGACGACCGGTCCATCACATCTGCTCCGTGTCTCAACAAACACACATCAGCTGCCTCAAAATCACACTGAGTTTTGTTTTTCACTTTATTATTACGGCTGTCAAAGTTAACGTGATAATAACGCGTTAACGCAAATTTGTTTCTACGCCATTCATTTCTTTAACACATTAATGCAACTTAGGATTTTTAGGTTGTAACGGGCTCAGTTTTAAAGCTATAGTGAAAATACTGGAATTATATGAAACTAGAAAAAACCTTTTGAATCCATTGGTACCAACTATGTCATACTAGATTGTCATAAAGGAGGTTAAATAATGCTCCAAACTTGCGCTACATTTTGGCGATAAAAAACTGTCATGGCCATTTTCAAAGGGGCCCCTTGACCTTTGACCTCAAGATATGTGAATGTGAGGGTTTTGTTCAAAAATGAAAAATGTCCAAAAAAGTCAGAATTGTCCCAAAAAATTTTGGAAAAAAATTCCCAAAAAGTCTAAAAAATGTCTGAAAAAGTCCGTGAAATTTTTTGAAGTGTCCAAAAAAAGTTTTTAAAAAAGTCTGAAAAAGTCCAAAAATAGTCAGAAAAAAGTTTAAAGAAATCCAGAAAATGTCGGAAAAAAGTCTGAAAAAGTCCAAAAATTGTCCCAAAAAAAATGTCCCAAAAAAAATCCCCAAAAGTCTAAAAAATTTCTGAAAATGTCCGTTAATTTTTTCGAAAAATATCCGAAAAAAGTTTTTAAAAAAGTCTGAAAAAGTCAAAAAAATGTCCAAAAAATGTGTGAAATTGTCTAAAAAAGTCTGAGATGAAGTCTAAAAAATGTCTGAAAATCTTTCGAAAAATGTCCAAAAGAAAGGCAGATACTGGTATCATGGCCATTTTCAAAGGGGTCCCTTGACCTCTGACCTCCAGATATGTGAATGTAAATGGGTTCTATGGGTACCCACGAGTCTCCCCTTTACAGACATGCCCACTTTATGATAATCACATGCAGTTTGGGGCAAGTCATAGTCAAGTCAGCACACTGACACACTGACAGCTGTTGTTGCCTGTTGGGCTGCAGTTTGCCATGTTATGATTGGAGCATATTGTTTTATGCTAAATTCAGTACCTGTGAGGGTTTCTGGACAATATCTGTCATTGTTTTGTGTTGTTGATTGATTTACAATAATAAATATATACATACATTTGCATAAAGCAGCATATTTGCCCACTCCCATGTTGATAAGAGTATTAAATACTTGACAAAATCTCCCTTTAAGGTACATTTAGAACAGATAAAAAATGTGCCATTAATTTGCGACTAATCGCGATTAACTATTTAACCGATTGACAGACCTAATAATAACCAATAAATCAAAACTGATAAACCAGTGAGGACCAGATAGTTTGACGAGTTGTAATAGACTTTGGAAACACAACAACGGGAAGAGAACGACAGAATCAAACACCTGAACGAAGGAAACGGAGGAGAGGATTTTAGTGATGGTGTGTTTTTTTGTTAACGGGTTAATTGTCGACTCATCCTCTTCTGTCTCTCTCAGCTGATGTTGAGTGAGTCACCTTCCAACATGGCCGCCTGCCAAACACACACACACACACACACACACACACACACACACAACTCATCTCTTCACTGATGCAGATAAACTCTGTTGACGTGTCGCTCAGTGAAATTTCTCTGACATCAGACTATAACACATATTACTCTAGATTCTACTTTAAATGAAGGTCCAGAGGCCGGTTCCAAGCCGGGATGTTGCAGGTATACGGCGTGTGCTGCAATCAAACGCAGGGTTACCGCCAGTATTGCGAGCAAGCAGTACCCCTGATTCTCAAGACTTGGGAGAACATTTTTCAAAAAGCCCAAAACCTTGTTCCTTGTTGTTCTCTGTATGGGTTCAATACAATTTCCGTTTTGTTTTTTTGTCTTGTCTTTATGGTCATTTTAATGATTTATACATTCATGTGACATCACTGCAGCCTACATAATCTGATAGCCCAGTTTGTCCTGAAAAAAACAACAATGCGTATGTCATGATTGTGCATTATAGTGTTGAGATTCTAGAGTACATTTTACAAAAGGAGACCAGGCGGACCAAAGAGAGCAAAACATGGCTTAGAGTGTTAATATTAGTGAGTGTCAGTGTTCGGTAGAGATAGAGAGAGAGATGTGATGATGGTGAGCATGAAGTCATATCGCTGTGAAGTGAACGTAGCAGTGCAGTCTGTGTACAGTTTATCTGTCGTTACTACAACTCCTCAAGACCCGAGCCAAGCTCCTGTGTCCGGCCACCAGCTGATTAAAGTGAAGGAGGTTATAGCCCCGAAGCTAGAGACAAGTTTAGGTGGACTGACCTTTAAGGTGGACCAGCTATTCTCATTTAGCTCCTCCGAAATCCCCCCTAAAAGAGAAAAAATAAGGACACTTGGCCGGCGGCCCCGAACAACTTTTCTGGTAGAAACTCTGCACTCAGCTACAAAGACACTCACACAGTCTCATTTTTCTTCTGGCTTAATGCCCGCACACACGCACACGCACACGCACACGCACACGCACACGCACACGCACACGCACACGCACACGCACACGCACACACACACACACACACACACACACACACCTTCTGCCAGGTGACCTCTGTGAAGCTTCTCTTCCTGCTCTATTGATCAGCTGCTGGCAGTAACACAACACACACACACCTGTAGGGGGGGAGGTGACTCAAACTGCTGCCTGCTGAGAAAGAATCAATATTTTGGTAAAGAAAGCTGTTTTTCTGACATCATGTGAATCTGTGAGTTGTAGAGACACATAAATACATAAAATAATAAATAAATAATAAATATTTGTCAAATACTAACTAAAGATCATTAGAAGCATATTTGAACTTGACGGAATGAGAGAGAAAGAGAATAGAGGGAGTAACTGCACGTGTCCACAGGATCCTTTCCACACTCTCCATTCATTGTCTCAGCCGTGCAATGCATTCTGGTAGCGTTGCGTTGCGTTTTGAGAGACGGGGCGTCGCGCTGGCCGCTCCTCATTTGCATAAAGTCAAGGTCTTAGGCTACTTTATAGAAATCAGGGGCGTCCAGCGTGACTGGAAACTCCAGAGAAACTTTTAAATTAGTTTGAGTCTCTTTGTAGTTTCTTTGTGATCTTTTTTGTCGCTTTTTAGTTGTTTTACATCTCTTTGTAGTTGCTTTGCATTTTTTTCTATTTGCTTTGTGTTTCTTTGTGGTCAGTTTTAATGTTTCTTTGTGGTCAGTTTTAATGTTTCTTTGTAGTCGTTTTGTGTCTCTGTGTAGTTGTTTTGAGTCTTTGTAGTCATCTTGTGTCTATTTGTAGTCTTTTAGGTCTCTTTTTGTTGCAGTTTCAGTGTATTTCTAGTCATCATGGGTCTCTTTGTGGTCATTTTGTGTCTCTTCCTGGTTGATTTTTCTCCTGTAGTAACGTTTTGCAAGTGAACTAACCGTCGTCGATCTAAATAAAGTCAGATTTAACAACTGAATGGCTGATTTCTTCATAAAATGTTTTAAAAAACACATTTCAGTAAACTTTTTTTTATAATATACAAGAAAGAAGTTTCCAAACGAGCCGCCATGTTGGTTCCAGTTTGAAAGCGTTGGTCCAATCAGGTGCCTGGTTCCTAGTGTCAGCCCATTGAGCGCCCAGTGCTGCGAAGCGAGGCGATCCCTGTGGACATGAACCACGAGAGATCTGTCCACTGATTCTTGATGATGTGCGACATGATACCTGCAAAACACTGTTGCCGTAGTGATGCACATTAACTCTCCGGGACAGCAGCACTTTAATGTGTTTTTTATTTAACCTTTATGTAGCAGGATATTCCCACTGAGGTCTTAAACCTCTTCTTCGGAGGGAGTCCTGGCCGAGACGGCGGCGTAAACAGTTTGGAGGGTCCACAGTGTCGGACTGTGAGATCTCCTGGATTAGAGGAGGCAGGTCTGCAGTGTGTGTTTGTTTGTGTTGTTTTCTGTCTCCTGCTTCATCCTGATGTTTTGGATTGGAGAGGAGACACAAACAGAGACATCGAGGCAGCTAGGAAGATGCTATCTTGTTTCCAAAATAAGAGATTGTCCATCTCTAGCTGTATAATCCTGGACCAGACGGCAGGAATTTGATAAAAAGGTTTTACTCTGAAGCTTAAACATGAAACCAAGTAAACATCAGTCTGAGAACATCGCAGGCCAGTCAGGACACATCTCCTCCTCCTCCTCCTCCTCCTCCTCCTCCTCCTCCTCCTCCTCCTTTGTTGTTGCGTTGTGTCTTTTTGCAGTCACTTTGTGTCTCTTTGTAGTTGCTTTGTGTCTCTTGCAGTCATGTTCTGTCTCTTTGTAGTTGCTTTGTGTCTCTTGCAGTCACTTTGTGTCTCTTTGTAGTTGCTTTGTGTCTCTTGCAGTAATTTTCTGTCTCTTTGTAGTTGCTTTGTGTCTTTTTGTAGTTAGTTTGAGTCTCTTTATAGTCGGTTTGCATCTCCTGGTACTTAATTTGTGTCTCTTTGTAGTCATTTTGAGAGTCTTTGTAGTCATTTTGAGTCTTTTTGTAGTCGTTTGGTGTCTTTGTAGTCATTTTGTGTCTCTTTTAAGTCTCTTCCTGGTTAGTTTGTGTCTTTGAGTGATGTTTTGCAGGTGAAGGCCGGCGGGGGGATATGATCAGTAATCCATCCATGACCGAAGCTGATTTTGAGGCGTTAATGTTTTTATATTGAATCTAAAATGGAGTAAAAATCGTCCTTGTAATCACTTTTAATGACGGTGGAAACGGAACTAAATATTCATGGAGAGCAGAACGTTCTGGCTGATTGTGGCGTTTTAAGCTGGCGAGGCTCCGTTCTGGCTGACAGGAAGCTCGACAGATGTCTTATTAACCGCCACTGATTCACAGTTTGACTGAGACAAACAACAGCAGAGAGAGTAAACTGACGTGCAGCTGTGTTTATCTTCAACCTGCATCCAACATCTGCTTCACGAGAGAGAGAGTGAGAGTTCAGAGGTCTGATTTAACCTCTCACAGTGAGTGTTAGTTCATTAGAGGACTCACCGGTTGGTTAAACACTCTGAGATGGAGACTAAATGACAGACAGCAGCGTCCAGTGTGTGTGATGTTAGATAATGACGTCATCGGTATCTAAGTGGGAGTTCAACTTGCAACCCTAACTGTTGGTAGACGGATGGCCATGTTTTTATTAATCCTATACAGTGTAGGAAATTAATAAAATCTATATTTATGGGGGAACTTTTGCCCCCATTGTCTAAAAAATCTGATTATTTAAAACATTTAAGGGGCACTTTTGAAAATGTTAATTAGTGCATGAAGTTTTTTAAGCATGCAACTAATCAATATTTTCATTATCAATTAATCTGCAGATTATTTTCTAGATTAATTGATTATTTGTTTGGTCTATAAAATGTCAGAAAATAGTGAAAAATGTCCGTCCCAGTTTCTCAGAGTCCAAAGTGATGTCTTTAAATATGTAAGCGTGATTAATCGCATGATTGTCCCTCGTTAATTGCGACCTTAAAGGGAGATTTGCCAAGTATTTAATACTATTATCAACATGGGAGTGGGAAAATATGCTGCTTTATGTAAATGTATGTTTATTTTTATTATTGGAACTCAATTAACAACACAAAACAATGACAGATATTGTCCAGAAACCCTCACAGGTACTGCATTTAGCATAAAACAATATGCTCCAATCATAACATGTCAAACTGCAGCCCAACAGGCAACAACAGCTGTCAGTGTGTCAGTGTGCTGACTTGACTATGACTTGCTCCAAACTGCATGTGATTATCATAAAGTGGGCATGTCTGTAAAGGGGAGACTCGTGGGTACCCATAGAACCCATTTACATTCACATATCTGGAGGTCAGAGGTCAAGGGACCCCTTTGAAAAATGGCCATGACAGTTTTTCCTTGCCAAAATTTAGCGTAGGTTCGGAGCGTTATTTAACCTCCTTCATGACAAGCTAGTATGACATGGTTATGGATAATAATGCATTATTATCCGATAACTTTGACAGACCAACTTTAAATATCTTGTTTTATCAGATATTCAGTTTAATATATAAAATAGAGAAAAGCAGGAAATCTCCATATTTGAGAGGCTGAAAACACTCTCTGATGTTTTTGTATGAAAAATTATTATAAAACAGTTGGCTTTTAATTTTTTGTTGCTCGACTAATCAATTAGTCGACTAATTGCATTGCAGCTCTACTGTTTTTAATGATTGAAGATTAAAATGCACGCACAGTAATCACCACCATGAGTAAATAAAAATCACACTGTTGTTGTTCCAAAGAGAAGTGTTCAACCATCTGGATGTGTGAGAGAAAGCAGGAGACACTTCTAACTATTTAGCTTTATATATTAGATCAATATAATTTTTTTAGTTGTTGCTGATTTAACCCTTACTCGTATATACCCTTTTATGCACACTGGATGGAGGAATTGTCATCACCATAGCAACTGATTGACAACAGCACATAAATCGGAGGAGTTAAATTCATTCATTAAAAAAAGACAAATACAATTAAAAATCCTGATGTATGAGTAGCCTTCTCCAAACAGAGCTGATTGACACTCAGCTTATATTTTGACTGGCACGTCTCCATCACGTTTACATTAGTTTGTGTTTAAGGACATCCGCACTAACATTTCCCTGTTTGATTCTCACATGAAAGAATGAACTCCACAAATGATTTCTCATAAATCCTCTTTAGCGTTTTGATGGAAATGTTTTTTTAGCTGAATTATTCACTCAGAAATCTGCTGAAGGAGAAGAACAAAATGATTTGCATGAAAAGTTTCTGCAGTCGATCAGAGTTTTTTTTTTCTGACAGTTAGAGAGAAGTGTCTTCAGCTGCAGACAAGAAAATGATTTTCAAAATAAACGGCAGCAATCAGAGGAAAATTAGAGCAGCAGAGACAAGAAAATGAGGAGAGACGACAGAGGACGGAGAAATAAAAGACGTTTTCCTCCATCAGTCAGGCAGACAGACGGAAGCTGCTGCTCCTGGTTTTCTCTGTTATTTTCCTCCAGTTTGTCCTTTACTTCCTTTTTGTGAGGTAATTTAAAGTCTGGAAACATTTTCACGTTCACTGTCGTCTTTTAGTCGACTTTGTTTGTGAAATTCATTCATCTGCGTTCTGTGTTAAACTCACCTCATCATTTACTCTTTACCCGCTTGAATATGTGCGTATCCATGGCCAAAGGAGCGGCTGTAAAACAGTGGTTAGATACATTTATTTCCTTCATTCTTCAAAATAAAAGTCCCCCATTATTTTTGCTGCTTGTTCTCTTCCTCTCTGCAGCAGTAGACATGTTTTTATTAGTGCTGTCAAACGTGATAACACGTTAACGCAAAATTGTTTTTAAGCCACTAATTTCTTTATCGCATTAACGCAACTTGTGATTTTTAGGTTGTAGCGGCTCAGTTTTAAAGCTAGAGTGAAGATACTGGTATGATATGAAACTATAAAACATGATGAATCCATCGGTACCAACCATGTCATGCTAGCTTGTCGGCAAAAACGCCAAATAACGCTCCAAAGTTAGGCCAAATTTTGGAGAGGAAAGGGGTCTCTTGACCTCTGACCTTCAGATATGTGAATGTGTGAGGGTTTTGTCAAAACATGTCTGAAAAAGTGTGAAAAATGTCCGAAAGTCTGGGAAATGTGCTTCCTTGGTGTCGCTCGCAACACACGCTTGTTTGAGGGGTTGGTCCCGCAACTCGCTTGGAGGCGGGTCGGGCACACTTTGACGCTCTATCTCAGTTGCGCTGAAACTAAATGGAAACTAAACTAACTAGTAATGGAAATGCAAATCAGCGTGGCGTGGTTTGACTCGGTGCGACCAATGGAAAGGCCCTAGTTGTGTGTTCACCAAAGGTCAGAGGTCACAGGGTCAGGAGAGGTGCGGGCTGGGGTCTAGACAGCATGTCGTCCAGTCTGCAATTACTCTGTAACCCTTTGAACGTCGACCCAGAAACCTTCAGAATAAGAGCCATGCATCTTTATGATTCTTGCAGAAACGACATTAAAGCATATTTATTGTCTCTGCCAGGACAGCTGGTCGACTTCCTGCTGCGAAAAACGAGGAGAAGTTCTTCCGTCTCGTCTTCCTCGCGGTGAGAGGAGGATTGTGGGAGTTTGTGTGAAAACTCACAGCCGTGGTGTGAATGTTGATACTGAAAGTTCTGACAACTTTTTTACTTCCTTTTCCTGTCGATAAATAAACCAACACAGCGACGATAAAAGGCTTCAGGTTTCATGTCTGATATGATGGATTTGATTGAGCTGGTGGATTTCTCCTGTTATTGATCAATAAATGACATCAAGTATGTCCCAGTCTGAATGCTAACAGATGAAACTGGTGTGTTTTTGTGTGTTTGTGCCCGTTGGCTACAAATCATTCACTACTTCTTCCTTCAGCTGTTGGTTTCACTTTGTTTCTCTGAATATCAGCCTGCAGACCTGCAGACTCGAGTTATGGATTGATTGGCATTCAGTAGTTGATAACTTCTTGTACAGATATGAGCCACGTTTCCATGTTGATATGACATCTTGTAAGAGGGACATAAGAAGTGTTTAAGAGGAAAACAAAGACTAAAAAAACACGACTGGAGAAGATCAGGTTTTAACCCTCTGAGACCCACAATACACCTGTTTTAGTCTTTTTAGGGGGGTCCAGGGTACAGTCTTTAGGGGGAGATGGCAGGTCAACAATAGATGTCACATAGAAGTGGTGTACATCATCTGAAAGCTGGGAACCTGGAGATTAATTTGAGATGCAGATCAATAGTGAAAGTGTATAACAGCGTAGA
Source organism: Sebastes fasciatus (assembly GCF_043250625.1). Taxonomy (NCBI): domain Eukaryota; kingdom Metazoa; phylum Chordata; class Actinopteri; order Perciformes; family Sebastidae; genus Sebastes; species Sebastes fasciatus. The sequence goes on from NC_133811.1 coordinate 27,664,574, forward strand.
ACATTGTGATAGAAGTATATGATGGTCATCCTCATGCTCTTTTATGTCTCATAAGTTGTTGCAGCGATTTTTGGGTTCATACCCTTTGTTAAACAGATTTGGTGCTAAATTTGCCCATTTTTTTTTTTTAACCACTGGAGAATTGATAAAAATGATCAATAATCCCTCCAAAATACCACATTAAGACACCAAGACCTTGAGGAACACCATAGAAAAAGCCATGCTGTGATTTGGGATCAAAAACTTTTGACATTTGGAGTTTTCTGCGTTTTTCGGCAATTAGATGGCGAGCACTTTAGTTGTGTAAACTGCTCAGAAACCCGCTTATTGTCAATCTAGGTAGGAAAGCCATCCATCCTCTGAATGCTCTAGTTCTCTAGTTTGTGGCTGGAAAGTTTCATGAGGCTGTGATTATCCTAGAGGTCACCACAAGGTCATTTTATACAGTGAGGTACAGTTGGGCTTATTGGATCCACAAGAGTCTCAGCTTTACAGTGAGACCCAATTTATGTAATTCAAGACTGTTTAGGGACCCCAGGATGCAGAAATATTCAAACACATCATTTTTAGAATAAGAGACAATACACATTTATACTCGTGGGTACCCATAGAACCCATTTTCATTCACATATCTGGAGGTCAGAGGTCAAGAGATCCTTTTGAGAATGGCCATGACCGTCTTTTCTCGCAGAAATTATCGTAAATTTGGTACCAATGGATTCTTTAGGTTTCTTCTAGTTTCTTATGATACCTGTAGCTTCACTCTAACTTTAAAACTGAGCCGCTACAGCCTCTGAAAGACAGTAAAGTCGGTCGGGATCTCGGGGGGATTGACTGTGATGGATTTCTATCTGAAAGTGAAGTGTGTGGAAGTCGTGTTTTTACAGAAATGAATGAAACCGGCGGCTTCAAAGGAAGGAAATTATTCTAAAAACTGATGGAGGAAGACGAAGACAGAACCACGACCGTCGTCCGTTTTAAAGATCCGGTTTTAATCAGCTGCAAAAACCGACTTCACTTCGACCTCCGTCTGAATCTTCTCTCCTGTTTGTCTCGTTTCTGAAGCTCATCAGCTGACGAGCTTCATCTCCAGATGTTACACCTGTTCAGACTCACAGCAGCCATGTGGTGTTGTAGTTCTAGATCTGGTTCAGATCCTGTGAAGGCCTCTTCATGTCTGATGTGGTTTGTTGGTGCTGTGAGGAGGAGGAGGAGGGATGATGAAGGAGCTGAAGCCTTGAAGAGTATTAGGGAGAGGTTTTACTGCAGGGCATCGTTTCCTCCTCGTCGCCTCAGGATCCAACACGTTCAACTCTCTCTTAAAGTCTCTCACTTTACTGATTTTCCTCACAATCGTTTTTATTTTATTTTCATCTAAACTCAGCATTAGGTTAGAGACGGAGACGTCGGTCTGCTTGTCACGTCTAACAGTTTATTCTGGAGTAAAATATCTTGTGGATAGATTGACATTAAATGGATTTATTAGCCAAACAACATCTGGATGTCGCCGTTAAAACGGAGCAAAATTTAGTTGAAAAGGTTTGGTTATGTATCAGCTCTGAACTACGTGTTGAAGTCATTTAAATACTGTTGAAATGTTATACGTTACCTTAAAGAGTTCTACTTTTCAGTCGCTGTGCTGTCCTCGACCGGAGAAGTTCTTACTCACACAGAAGCACCACTTCAAAACATGTGTTATGTGGATTTAAACCGACCAATCACAGTAGGCTGGAAAGCTGCACGATAAGTAGCAATAAGAATGTCTTTTGCAGGTTATTGTGAGCTCATCTACAGAAACATTAACAGGCTGACGTGAGTTCCCAACTAGCCGGTGATAACAACAGGAAGTCAAGAGACAAAACAGGAAGTGGAACAAACCTTTCCGACACAGATCTGTCAGTTACCGGTGATTTATCTAAAGGCTGGCCAACACTAACAGATGTTTCAGATCCTAACAGATGTGTGAAATGTGAGAGAGCCAACACATAACCACATGTTGGGTTAAATTTAACAGTTTTGTTCCTATAGTGTCCGTCCATCCATCCGTCCATCTGTCCATCCTTCTATCCGTCTGTCTGTCATTCTGTCTATCCGTCCGTCTCTCTATCCGTCTATCTGTCCATCTGTGCCACCATCCATCTGTCTATCCGTCCGTCTGTGCGTCCATCCGTCTGTATATCCGTGTCTCTATCCGTCCGTCTGTGTGTTCGTACCATTCTCAGGAACATCTGGAGGGAATTTCATCAAATTGGGCCCAAACGTCCACTTGGACTCCAGGATGAACTGATTAGACTTTGGTCAAAGGTCAAGGTCACTGTGACCTTTGCCATAACTTCAGAATTCATATGTTAATTATGACAATTTCACACAAATGTCCAACAGGCTAAAATGATGACGTGAGGACATTTAGTACAGACATGGACGTGAACTGACACAAGTGATGATTCAGGATGTAGCCGTAGAAATGTGTCTCCTGGATCTGTGGGACCAGTGACTTCACTGGTTCCCAGTCTCTATGCTGAGCTAACTGGCTGCTGCTTCATGTCGACTTCAGCAGGGTCAGTTCAGGTTTAGTGGCGTCGATGTTCTCATCTGACTCTCAGCTGGAAGCATAATCAGATTATTTCAGAAGACATTGAACCGTTCTTTTGACGTCCCGACTCAGTTAAAGTCAACACATCAACAGCAGCAGGTTCTCACAAACTACACGGTTTCTGCTGGTTTCTACTAGTTTCTACTGGTTTCTACTGGTTTCTACTAGTTTCTACTGGTTTCTACTAGTTTCTACTGGTTTCTAATAGTTTCCACTCGTTTCTGCTGGTTTTAGTGGCGTTTATCACGGGAGGATTATCAGGTGGTCATGGAGGTGTCATGGACACTAGTTTTTGTTCAGTTTGACGTCATGGCTTCACTTTAAAAGCTGAACATAGTTTCAGTATTCTCTCTCTGTGTGTTTTCTGCCTCGTCAGCAGCTCCTGTTTCCTCCAGATCAGATCAGGGCGACCGTGTTAATCAGCTGCTTCCTGCGTCCCTCCCGGTCACAGCGTAGGGTCATCACTCCCTAGCGTTCACGGCTGAGAGGCCACGGAGACGGCGGCGTCCTCTGATGAGTCTCCGGCTGCCGGTTGGAGGCTCGCCGTGGCAGATAAAGAGAGGAAACACGGTTCTCTGCTGCCGTTCAGGAATGTGAAGCGTTCCCGCGGTCCTTCTGTTTTCCGTCAGCGCGCTCGCCGCCGCCACCTGTATTTGTTTCGACGTGTGTCCTCGGCTCAGTGTGTCAGGAATGTACATTAAACCCATTAAGCTGACCTGTGTGTGTGTGTGTGTGTGTGTGTGTGTTGGCTGACCTCCAAGCTACCAGGATCGACTTGCTGCCAAACATGTGCAGGGCGGCTGCAGCGCGGTTCACACTCAAGCTGTGTGCGTGTATGTGTGTGTGTGTCTTCCTGTGTGTAACCTCTCTGCTCTCTTGTTATTCGTCGGCTCATCCTCTCGTTTTTGTCGTATCTTTATCCATTCCATCCCGTGACCTTCATTTCATTTCATCACTCAAACACACTTAATTCACTCTGTACAAACACACACGCACACACACGCACACACACACCCTCAGAATAAAGTGTGGATTAGCCCGTTCAGCCTCTAATCTGTTAATAAGCAGCAGATTTACCTGTTCTTTACTGCAGGCAACAGAAAACCGTTTGTTCTCCGTTAATGAGCATATTAATAATAATAACAATGATAATTAGAGCTTGTTTTTTTATTCTCATTATTAATAAATTCCAGCTATTTGTGTTGATGTAAAATTCATACATCCAGTTAAATACTATTTCCTATAAACTCTCTGGAGTCCATGTTCGAGTTTCTTCCTGATATTGAGAATAAAGATGTTTAACAGGAAAATAGTAACTGGAGGTGTGTTTATTGGCCTGTTCGGCTGTCAACAGTTGCTTAGTTGTCATCAAACGTTGGTCCTGTCTTCTATGGAGGACGGAACCTGCCAAAGTAAAAAATAAATAAATAAATTACTCTATAAATAAATAAATATGTCATTAATGCAGCAAAAATACTATAAAAAATATAAATGTAGCCATAAATTAATTGATAAAGTGTGATATAATTTTTACTGTTTTAATTTGCCTCTCTATTACTTATCTTTGTATTAATTATTAGTTTATTTACACTTTTGTTTAATTTTCCCTTTTGTTTATTTTTAGAATTGATCTATTTTAACATTTATTTCATATTTATTTCATATTTATTTTTAAATGTGTGTATTTATTTAAGTATTTATGCTTTTTTTTATATTATATTATTTCTGCACAGTTTTCCTCTTTGCATTTCACCCCTTATTTATTCCCCAAAAAATAAAACGCATAACTATTTGCTCCGTTTCTGTCTAGCGTCCACACTCCTCCGGCGTTTTTCTAGCCCCTAAAACAGAGACGTTTGAAAACGCTGCTGACCCCGTTTTAGTTTTAAATCTCCGGGCGGGGTTGTGTTTTAGTCTGGACGGACAGAAACGGAGACCTTCTGGAAACGAGGACGCAGATGTCCCGTTGGCATCCTGATTGGGTCTTATATCAGTCATGACGTGTCCTTCCATCACGGGAACCTTCTCCGGAAGAAAACAAACAACGTCAGCCTCGACCACCGGCGGTTCATTTCAACATGGATAACGAGATACAAGCGTTGCTGACCTTTGTCTCTGTTGACCTGAAATGCTTGTCTGGACGGTGATCGTTTTAGTTTTAAGACGACGTTCTAAAACTAAAACGTATTAGTGTTGCTAGATAGATAGATAGATAGATGGATAGATGGATAGATGGATGGATAGATGCAGCCTGAAGCTCCATCTGAGTGTTTGGGAGCAGAAACTAGACTGAAGGTTCCTCAGACGGTGTGACGGAGCCGTTTACACGTTCATTAACAGTTAGTCGTCACATGTTGCTGCTCTCAGCAGGTCTCCGTGCTGTCTGTCGCTCAGCTGCATCCTCTCCGTTAAACCACGACACCACACGTCTGTACACCAGTTTGTGAGCGAGGTGAGAGACTTAAGGCAGCCCGCGGTATGTGGAGCGTGTTGAGAGCAGAGCGTGCAGAGCGCGTTAACCCGCTGAGGGTTTAACGCGGCTGCAGTAAATCTGCATGAGGTGACGGATCTGACAGTTTTCCTGCAGGAAGCAGCGGCAGATTTACGCTCTCCAACCCGAGGAGGCTGCAGAGTGGAACCCCCTCACGCCTCTCATGCTCCGGATTAGACTCGCTCTGCTGGATCCGCCGTGTGGAGGGTTTACATGTGTGTGTTTTCATTTCCATTAAACACACAGTGTGATGGCAGATCTGATGTATGAGCAGTAGGCTGGTCATATGTATAAACTGTACCAGGAAGTCACCATACCAGAAATGAAGTAGTGGATACCAATACCTGTTTTTGTTTTTTGGCCATGTCATTAAATGTAGCAAAAATAATATTAAAAATAAATTTAGCCATAAATTAATTAACAAAATGTGATACGAATCAATATTTCTGCTTTAATTTGCTTTTTTTAATTTATCTTTCTATTAATTCCCCTCTTATTTCTTTAGTCATATGTTTAATTTCCCCTTTTATTTATTTATTTATTTTTATTAATTTTTAAATGTATTTATTTATTTTTGCATATATTTATATTTATTTATTTTTTTTGCATTTATTTTATTCATTTATTTATTTTTGCATTTGTAATTTATTTAATATTTATATTTTTGGTATTTAAATAATGTGTTTTTTGTATTTATTTTGTATTAATTTTTAAATGTATTTATTTATTTTTATTCAGTTATTTATTTTTGCATTTATTATTTATTTTATATTTATTTTAAAATGTGTGTATTTATTATGTATTTATTTATTTATTTTATTTATTTATGCGTGATTTTCCCTTTTCATTTCACCCCTTATTTATTTCCCCAAACTCATTTATTTTCTGTACTCTGCATGTGTCATGATGGGGTCAGAGTGCATGAAAATACTGTATGCTAGCTAGTTACTTTCAATTGAAAAGAAATATTGAATAAATGAAAAAATAATTAAACAAATAAAATATACATAATACATGCAAATAAATGCATTTTAAAAATTACTAAAAATAAATACATAGATAATTTGAAAGGAAAATGATTAATGGTTGCATTTATTTTTAATATTATAGCTGCTTTTAATGTCATATTTATTAAAATGTATTTATTGAGTAATTTTTTTATTAATTTATTTTTGATTTTGGCAGGTCCTGTCCTCCATAGCTGTCAGATGACGCTAAACTCTATTTAAAAAACTGTAAAAATAAGAGTTCCTGAGGCCAGTGTAGTTCTCTCTTCAGTTCTGCTTTAATACGTCACTTGAATAAAATCATATTAAATGTTGTAATCATTATAATTAGTGAGGGACCTCCTCCCGTCCTCAGTTTGACTCTATGTAAAACAGGAAGTCTCCTCCAGAACAAACACAAAGGTGGAGCAGAGTGGAGCGTCTGATTCTCCTGCTGCAACCAAATCACAGTCAAATCTGATTGGACCGGCCGGTTTGCATGAAGCAGGAATATGACCCTCGCTTCACGCCGCCGTGTCTCCGTCTCCCTTATTCTTTAATTTTCTCCCTGGCTGCCTTCATTCTAAAATCTCTCCTCACCTCCGATGGCTGTTCCCGTCTCATTTGTTTGAACCTTCCGGCCGCCGTCACCCACAACGCCACCCGAAGGCTCCCACACCCACTAGTGTTTCACATCCAGTGACGGCTGCAGCAGAGCGCCGCCTCCCTCCGAGGTCTCTGCCATCATGTGACAGACGGGAAGTTCTCTGAGCGCCGCCATCCGTCTGCGGCCGCCTCAGGAGGCCCAGAGAAATGTGTAGTGACTTATCGTGACTGAAGTTAGATAATAGCTTCATTTGCACACGTAATGACGGCGCTCTTCATCCCGGATGCTGCTGTGATGAGTGGCTCTTTATTGCTTCATCGAGCCGCTCGCTGCCGGCGAGTTCACTGATGGAGTTCAACTTCACTGACTCAAGTCTCTACTTGTCTCCTCTCATTCCAACATCCAGTTTTATCATGTTGGGACATATTTATACTGGTTTTTTTCTTCATCTCGTGTGTTAATAAGTGACTATTGTGAAATTGTATAGAAATAGTTCCTCTAGAGAGAAGAGAGCAGCTCAACATCGGCTCTAATGAATTAAACTGCTTTCACATTTACACCCCGTTATCTTTCCTCTATAGCTTCAGCATGTTGGCATTAAGAGAAGTGGATTTATTCTGATGAAAGATTAACATTTTGTCCCACAGAGCTCAGTAGAGTTATCCTCTAACTGCACGCATCGATATGACCGGACCTATTGGCTCCAGTTGTGAGCATATAAAGAGATCAGGGCTGCAACTAATAGTAGTTTGAGTTATAGGGATGGGTCATGAGTTTAGATTTTTGGTTATTCAATTAAAAATCTAATAATTTATGCAACTATCGCCATGTCTTAAAAAGTATTTTTTCCTTTGTTTTAACCATCGCAGGCGCCGCCTTAGTTTAATAATAAATACAAATTCTGTTAATTTTTAAGATTTTTTACCAAGTTACTGGAGTACGATTTATTATTTTAATAATAAATAAAAATTCTATTAATTATTAAGATTTTTTACCGAGTTACTGGGGTACGATTTATTACTTAAATAATTTATAAAAATGTAATTTGAATAAATAAAATACACATTTTTATTATTTGTTACATTTTGTCTTACAAAGTTAAGAAAGTAATGTTTAAGTCAAGCCTGATGTTACCTTACACATAAAATAATGATCCCAGTCTCTTCCACACAGTGAGGCATACAGCTGATTAGTTAAACACTGGTATCAGATCGGTACTCGGTATCGGCCGATACCCAAAGCCCAGGTATCGCTATCGGTATCGCGACTTAAAAAGTTGGATCAGTGCATCTCTAGTTTGTGTTCCTCGATAAGAAATGATTTTCTCTTGTGTGTGTGTGTGTGTGTGTGTGGAATAACTACACTATGTTAATGGAGACAAATAGATTTGGTCTCGTCTCCAGTTTCAGAGTGAGAACATGAAGCGGTGTTCAGGCCGTTAATGAGCCGACCCCGTTCACTCTGTGTTCACGTGTGGGAGCCGCGCTGCAGGGGCTGCTGGGCAATGGCGTGCAGAGATGTGTCAGCTGTGATTTAAATGAATCCGTGTGCTGCACATTGAGATCAGAGAGAGAGTAACGAAGCGTCAGCAGCACATTCTCCCGTTTTATTTACTGCTGCTGCAGTTTGTCTCCGAGCTGACGACGACTGTGAAAGTTCATTAATGATGAAGTGAAACAAAGTGAGTCAGTCTGCAGGTTCAGACCAGGCGGCAACATCCAGGTCTGAGAAGTGATGCTGAAGTGCCTTAAACTGTCGTGCTTTCTAACAGCCAGCAGGGGGCGACTCCTCTGGTTGCTAAAAGAAGTCTGATTGTATAGAAGTCTATGAGGAAATGAGCCTACTTCTCACTTGATTTATTACCTCAGTAAACATTGTGAACATGAGTTTATGATCTCAATTGCTAGTTTCAAGTCTTCTTCAATACAGCATGATGTTCACTTAGTAAATGATGGTCCCATTTAGAGTCAGATAGACCATAAAGCAGGGGATGCTTTAGGGCGGGGCTACCTTGTGATTGACAGGTCGCTACCACGGCGTTGTCCGGTCTGGAAGTTGTCTGTGTTTTTGTCTTACAACTTTAACCCTTTCACAGAGTGTTTTCTGTTCATGAAAGTTAATTAATACATTAAGGTCGCCTGAAAATGTCTTATTCAGCGTTCGGTTGTACTTAGGTCCACCCTCTCGTGTCACTCTCAGCCAAGATGGCGACAGCTAAAAACACAGATGGTGACGGCTAAAAACACAGATGGTGACGGCTAAAAACACAGATGGTGACGGCCAAAGACCAAGCAAGTAACATGTACACCAACTGATTCAGGAAGTAGCTCCGGTACGACTTCGTAGCTGCTCTGTGGTCAGTGAGAGGGTTTCTCTGATTCCAGCATTTTGCACGGTTAGTCTGTTGCTTGGTCCACCACTGAAGTCCAGACTGAAATGTCTCGAGAGGTTTTGTTCAGACCTTCATGTTACATTTTTATAAGGCTGTTTGTTTTCAGACACAGCTCGCTGGGAACTGGCTGGAAACTAGCTGGGAACTGGCTGGGAATTGGTTGGGAACTGGCTGGGAACTTGTTGGGAACTGGCTGGAAACTAGCTGGGAATTGGCTGGGAACTGGCGGTGAACTGGTTGAGAACTGTCTGGGAATTGGTTGGGAACTGGCTGGGAACTGGCGGTGAACTGGTTGAGAACTGGCTGGGAATTGGTTGGGAACTGGCTGGGAACTTGCTGGGAACTGGTTGGGAACTTGCTGGAAACTGGCTGGGAACTTGTTGGGAACTTGCTGGAAACTGGCTGGGAACTGGCTGGGAACTTGTTGGGAATTGGCTGGGAACTTGCTGGAAACTGGCTGGGAACTTGTTGGGAATTGGCTGGAAACTGGCTGGGAACTGGCTGGGAACTTGTTGGGAACTGGCCTCCTTGCAAGTGAGATTATGAATCTCAATAGGATTATCCTGGCTAATTAAAGGTTAAATAAAAATAAAATTTAAAAAAGCTTCTCCTCAGGATGAAGTGTTTGTTCTCAGCAGATATTCCTCTTCTCTCTGTTATTTCCCTCCAGTCTCTCTCTCTCTCTCTGTACGTTTAGGAATCAGAGCTCAGATCTCTGAGACGGTTGAACTCTTGCAGATGTGTGAAATCTGCTCATCTTTCTTCTTCTTCTGGGATCCCAAAGAGGAAATTAGTGTTGAGCTGCCGACTCCCTTTATAATGTAATAACTCTTGTAATGTGTAACACACTGCTGAGGTGAACTGAGAGGGTTTTTCTTTGTTTGATGACTCTGTTATATTCGGTTATCTGCAGGCTGACTGAATAATAATAATGTTTCTCAGACTGCTGCGAGCTGCGAAACTCTGCAGTGAAACAAACAGCTTCATTTTCCAATTAAGCAGCTAATCAAGGCTGAGAACCGGAAAACAAACGTCTGGTTTGTGGCGAAGAGAGAATGAAATATAGTGCAAGCAACGTGAAATGAGTGAAATCTATTTAATCATATATAAATGAGATCCAGAGTCGTCTCATTCCAACAATTTGGAGTTTATGGTCTCAATCACTAGTTTCAAGTCTTCTTCAATACAGCATGATGTTCATTTAGTAAATTATGGTCCCATTTAGAGTCAGATAGACCATAAAGCAGGGGATGCTTTAGGGCGGGGCTACCTTGTGATTGACAGGTCGCTACCACAGAGTTGTCCGGTCTGGAAGTTGTCCGTGTTTTCGTCTTACAACTTTAACCCTTTCACAGAGTGTTTTCTGTTCATGAAAGTTAATTAGAAAAATGTCTTATCCAGCATTCGGCGACAGTTAAAAACCAAGATGGTAACGGCCAACAAAACAAGATAGCGAAGGCTAAAAACTAAGATGGAAAACCAAAATGGCAACGGCCGAATTAAGCAGCTAATAAAAGCTGAGAACCAGAAAACAAACATCTGGTTTGTGGCAAAGAGAAAACAAAATCTAGTTTAAGCAACGTGAGATGAGTGAAATACATTTCAAATATTTAAATGAGAGGAAATCAGATCCTGAGTCTAACAGCAACATCTGCTGTCTTATAATACCGTCCTCTCTCTCTCTCTCTCTCTCTCTCTCTCTCTCTCTCTCTCTCTCTCTCTCTCTCTCTCTCTCTCTGCAGTCTGAGCTCATCAGCTGCTCACTTAACTTCACTTTAACAACGTTTCACCAGCAGTAAACTTCAGATTTGTACTCATTCATTTGCTCAGAGAGCAGCTCAGAGAGCCAAACAGCTGCTGGACTTCTCTGAGCTTTTCACTTGAAGTTGTCCAAAGTGTCCAAACACTCTGAGCCCCGCGGCCTGAATCCTGAGCGACGCCGTTGTTTGATTCTTCACTCCGCTAGATGGATTTTCTGCTCGTCTGCATGTTCTGGACTTCAAAGGTCTTCTGAGGCGCCCCAGATGATGCGGCAGGAATACATAAAATACATAAAATCCATCAACGCAGTCGTCTTCTGAGGGAAACTTCAGACTGGCAGGCAGCTGCTGTCAGAAATACTCAGGACATGTTTAAAGAAACGGACTCACACTGTCAGACAACTTCATCCAGACATCAGAAGACCTCACATGATCCACTCAGATGGTTGTTTGTTGTGTAAAATGTTCTGTTGACTTTGTAGAGAGAAGTTCCCATTCACTTCAATACAGTCAGTGTTCTAGCTGGTCACGGCTTCGTTTTAAAGTCCAATTAATATTTTCATTAATATCAATTACATATATCGGCTTATTAGGGCCATAGTAGGTAAAAAAATAATAATTCAGGAGCCGGGGGACGGGGTAATATCTCGAAAATTTGCTACTTTTTTCTTGTAAATTTAATTACAAGTTTAATCTGAGAAAGAAGTTTTTTCTCTGAATATTACCCCCCTCTTGCTGCTCCCATGTTGATAAGAGTATTAAATACTTGACAAATCTCCCTTTAAGGTACATTTTGAACGGATAAAAAAATGTGGGATTAATTTGCGATTAAATATGTGACTCGATCGACAGACCTACTTTATATACAACAAAGATTTTTCCAAGTGCCCACAAGTGTTACCAATATTAGAACAAATATAGGTTCCACATGCTATAAGCTACATATTGAACTATTTACATGGTAACAACCTCTACTTACCTCTCTTCTTGCACAGCCTGCAGTTCAGTCCAAGTTTCACTGATTTGTTTGTCAGGTGATTGTCGGTCTCAGTCGAGTCGCTCATGGCTTCACAGTTTCACCGAGGAGTGAAGAATTTCATGTTTTTTACAGGATCTGGTGCAAACGGTTTATTTTTGGCGAATTTTTAAAACGAGACAATTAAATAAAGTGATTTTGATTAAATATGAGTATTTAAAGCTTAGCTGTGGTTATTTTTCCTGATGGAAGTGTTCGTCACACATGATTCGTTCAAGGACTGTCGGAAAATGTGAAAATCGGATGATAATTTCAGTTAAACGGTGATAAACGGTATCATTTTGGTGATTTTTGTCTGGACCGCAGACGCAAAAGTCTGTCACTGAGTGATGAAGTTACATGATTGGTTGGCCGAGTGTTGGAGTTTCCTCATTGGCCGTTGCTCTTTCAAAATGAAAAGGCGGAGACAGTCCTTTGTTCACGTTATCAGCGGTTCCTCTCACCTTCGCGAAGGATTGCCTCGCTTTCCAGCATTGGACGCTTGACGGGCTGCCATTAGACACCTGATTGGACGAACGCTTTCCCTCCGTGGGCTTCTGCTCCTATAGCTTTCAAACCGGAACCAACATGGCGGCTCGTTTGGAAACTTTCTTCTCTTATTTCATGAAAATAATTCACCGAAATTTCTGAAAACATTTTATGTGAGAAATAATCCATGCAGGCGATGAATCTGTCTTTATTTTAGATCGATAGAGGTTAGTTTAAAAGTTTCTCGGGAGTTTCCAGAGGCGGCGAGTCGCGTCGGACGCCCCTGATTTGAATAAAGTAGCAGAGACCTCAACTTTATGCAAATGAAGAGCGGCCGACGCGACGCCCGCCACACTACCAGAATGAATTGCACGGCTGCTTAGACATAGATGATGGATGGGACGCGTGGAAAGGACGGAGGCTGAGAACACTAACGCTGGATTTAACATCATAGATCGACCACTGACTATTAGTGAAACAATTTAGCCACAATTTCACAGACTGACGGTACACGGTCCAGACATTTACTCGGTTTGGACCGAGCCTTGTTGAAAGAAAACATGCTTGTAGGGTTCAGATGGTTATTTAACATATACAACGTGTTCTGATACTGTGGAGGAATCTGTCTTCTTTTACAAAACTCCAAAGTTTCAATGAAGAAGTTGACAGTTCTTGATACGTGGACACCTTTGTGTCGGTATCAGCTGCACTCAGATCATTCTTCCTCCTCTCTGTGTGTGTTCAGACTCGGATATGAACCTGATCTTCCAGTCCGCTGTAGTCTGATCTCTCCGTGTCCCAGTTCTCAGGGAAACCCTGCTCCCTTCCCACAATGCATTTGGATAAAGATGAAAGCAGAGCCTGGCTTCCCTCCTGACTCCATCTCTTCTTCTCTTCTTCTCTGTTCCTCAGATTTCTAAACCAGAGGAGTGACTCAGGACGGGATCAACACGTCTTCTCTCTGATTGGCTCTCCTGTGAAGCTGCTTGTGATTGGACGTCCTGGATTCAAGGTAAGAGACATTTCTATCTGAAAACGTCGTCTTCATGTTTCTTCACATTTAGTCTTTGTGAATCTCCCTATGTTCTTTTCTTTTCTTCAGTATTTCCACCCTGAAACTGAACTGCTTCACTGTTTTTTTTTTTTTAAATAATGACATAAATAAGGTATATTAAATAAGGTATATTAACTTTGTTTTAAGGATTTATTACCAGATAAACAGACCAACTTTCACACAGTTTGTTTCCATGTTTGAAGCTGTGGAGATTCCCATGTGTTCATGAACGCCTGCAAGTTTATCAGATACAATAAGATTTATTTTAAGGGGTGAGTGTCATCTCATTTTGCATGTTTTAATATGTAAAGGATTGTAATATATATCTACATGGATTAAGGTCAGTTTAGGAGTTTTTGATACCTTACAAACCCCCTTAATCCATGAAGTAACCCATTTAAAAGACAAAAATAAATATAGTACAATCCAACATCTGATGTAAATATCAGAATATTTATTGCACCTGAAAATAATTCAGAGCCACAAAATCCACCTTAAAAACACATTAATTACTCCTTAAAATGTACTTTGTTAATTAAGGGCATTTAAGGGTAAAACTTTATAATAACCATCATTTATAAATGTTAAATTAATAGTTAATTAACCTAAGTTAATCGTTATTTTACTGTTAACAAACAATGATTAATAATGTTAACTTATTATTATTAATGCTATAATCTTATTTTCATCATTAGTTTGTGTAATATGAAATAATCAGTTTATTATTTATTATTATTTATTCTGATTACATCAGTAAACTATTTATTATCAGTTTAATGTTGCACACATTATAACATTTTATATACAATATTAAGTATTTGTTATTGATTACTACATTATTTGTAAACCTTTAAGAAACCGTTTGTAAAACTTTAAACATTACATAGATAGACGGACCAGAAACTAATTATTATTAACTATTGACAAAATACTAACTATATAAATAATGTTTATAGATGCTTTACAAAGTATTAACTTGTTATGTAATCATTCATTTGTAAATGATAATGTTTATAGACGGTTTATAAACCAGTTGTTGATCATTAACAAAGTGTTACAACTATATACTATATATATAATGTTTATTGATGTTTTACATACAATTTCTTAAAGGTTTACAAATAATGAAATAAAAAAAACTTTATAATGTGTGCAACAATTAACTGTTAAAATACATAAATGATAACATTACTAATAATTAGTAAACATGAATTATCATTAAGCTGTTTGTTAACAGTAAAATAACTATTAACTAAGTTTAATTAACTATCAGTTAACCATTTATTAATAATGGTTATTATAAAGTGTTACCCTGCCGGTCATAAAGAGTAAAGGTTAACAGATTTAGATTAAACTGAGACTCGGTGCAGAAAACAAAGGAAGAGTTCCTCTCTAAGATATTTACTGACCTGCTTCCTGTTCAGGTTCAAACTAATCGTATCGTGTAAATTGAGAGTTTCTGCTCCGGCAAGCAGGAAGTGTTTTATTTATAGTTTAATAAAAGTTCAGTCAGAAAAAGAACAAAGTGACCCAAAAAAAAAATCAGGTCAAAATAATCTGAAACTCTTTAATGTCTTTATTTCCTCTGTTAGTTCACTCCAGGAAATAGTCAGGTCCCGGGGAAAGAGACAAACTACAGTTCATGTTATGAAAGTGTGTTCGTGTGTGTGCAGCTGTTAGATGATAAATTACAGTGAGAAATGAAGTAAACACTGGAGGATGTGTACAGTGTGTGTGTGTGTGTGTGTGTGTGCCTCAGGGTTTGTGTGAGTGTTTGTGGCTTTGGGAAGAGTATGTGTGTGTGTGTGTGTTGGAGTTTTCCCAGAGTGCCTCGGGGCGATGCAGGGATCTCACGGGAAAAGCGGAGGTTAAAGATCTGTTTGAACTTGAAAACACACACAGTTAAGATAAAGATCTGGAAGAGAGATCAGAGCAATAAAAAGATCATTAATTAATCGACTGTCACGTTTATTTGCTGTTGCAGCTGCTGGCATGTTCTAGTCCTGACGAGACACTACGGGTGGAAAAACAATGGATTCACTTATGTATCGCAATTTTATTTACCATTTTGAAACAGATGTTTTAATGCCAGAATCGATATATTTGCTTCATTTGAGTCTATGTGGAGGTAGAAGGAAGTCACCCCTTTTATTGTTGTAGTCTGAGTAACGTGACGTCATATCCGTTCCGTATCCGTCAACCGAAACAAACCACAACAAGCCGAAACTAGAAAGTATAAAACGTTGGAGGTACAGCGTGGATCCGACCTGCACCCTCACATGTTAAATCCAGCGTGGTAAACACTACACATCCAGTAAAGGATGGAAACACTTTGGGTTTCACACATTGACAGGAAAAGCAGAGCCAGACATCACGGCTAAAGCTGCATGCTAACTCTGTCACGGACAGGAAACGTTATCGTATCGCGGTAACGTTGCGGTCGAGCCGGCCGTCGCTTTCATCTCCGTGGTCAAATGGGTCGACGCTACAACTGTAGAGCACCCAGATACTGACATTTATGTTAAATGCATTGAAACGGCCCCGATGGAGCTGACCATGGATGGATAAAGAGAACGGAGCTGACGGGAGAGCTAGAGACGTCCTTGGGCGGCTGTGGCTCAGAGGGTAGAGCAGGTTGTCCACCAATCGGAAGGTCGTTGGTTCGATCCCCGGCTCCGGGTCACATGTCAATGTGTCCTTGAGCAAGACACTTAACCCCAAATTGCTCCCTAAGGCATAGCCATCGGTGTGTGAATGAGTATTTAGATTAGATCCTGATGGGCAAAGTTGGCACCTTAGTAGCCTCTGCCATCAGTGTGTGTGAATGTGTGTGTGAATGGGTGAATAGTGACATGTAGTGTAAAGCGCTTTGAGTGGTCGGAAGACTAGAAAAGCGCTATATAAATGCAAGTCCATTTACGATAACAAGTGTAGAGGAACACCGCTTGGTGTGTGTGTGTGTGTGTTATGTAAGACGGGTACATGTTGTTCAGCAGTTTGATGTTTTTGCAAGTTTTAATGCTGGAAGCGTTTCTGAAAGTCAAACAGCTTCTTTCTTTCTCTGCAGCGGCTCTCTTCAATAGAAATTAACTCTTTCAGGTCACAACAACACCTTCCTCCTCCTTCTATTCAGATTCTGTCTGTCACTGAATAGGTCCAGTAGTTTCAGTCACATTCTACTTATTTGATTTCTGTTTAGTTTCCGTCAGTCATTACAACTTGATGTCATCTATTATTGAGTTGATTCCACCAGACTGTGAATCCAGCTGCTCGTTCTTTATCGCTGCTGATCACTAACATGCTGCTTCCTGTCTGTTTTAACTGGAGACGAAACTTTAACGAATATCTGGAGGATTCAGACGGTCGACAGATGACATCATTCCGTCTTTAAACGTGAGAGATATCCAACTAAAAGTAACGTTGATGTCACATTCAAGACTGCTGTTGACCGCTGTTTTGTTTTGCCAGGTACGTTAGTGACATTTTTGACGATTGTCACGTGTTTTTTATTGACGTTTTCCGTAGTTGTCTCCGTACGTGTTTTACTTAGTTTACGTATTTATTTTAAGCCCAACCGTGACGTTTTCCCTTACCCTAACTAAGTGGTTTTCTTGCCTAAACCTGACTGTTTGCGTGGCGTACAAATGACACGTGAAAATGCTAAAATGCGTCCTCATGACACGCGGAACGACCGTGTAATGTCGTGATATTTCTACGATTTCCCGTGAGACCAGGTTTGTTTAATCACACTGTTTTTATTTTGTTACATTATTTCACCGTCTCATTTTTATTTTATTGTAGCTTTTTTTTTTTTTTTTTTTTTACTTTAGTTTTTAGATTAATTTGTATTCTATATATCCATTTGTTAGCTTTTATCTGGAGCTATGGTATTTAAGAATATCACTATACGTTGCACTGTGCATAATTGATTGTATATGTGACTATACAACTAGCCATTGAGACTATAAACTCATGTTTTGGTTTTTAGTTGTAGCCATCTTGGTTTCTGGATGTCTCCATCTTGTTTAGCTGGAAATATTCCAGATGTTTTGTGCATCATTTTAGAGAAAAGTCCCTAAAATTAATACATTCTGTATCTTTGTGATCTCTATTAGAATTTAAAATAAAGTTTTTTCTGGACAACCAGCCTGAGCTTGTAAAGATGGAGGTTTCCTGTGTGAGCGGACAGTAGGTGGCGGTTCAGTTGTGCTAGTACCTGAAGCGGAGACGATAATGAAACGGTGTGTCGGCTCCTCTTCTTCTCTCTCCGATGGCGGATGGAGTTTGACAGCGGCAGCGTCTCGTCGTCCTGACGGCGACCCGCCTCCTATTCTTACATGAGCTCGTCAGACGCCCGCTGAGAGCAGCTCTGATGTCGGCCTTCGTACTCTCAGCGTTTCATCTTCTGTCTGCTCCTCTTCGTCGCCTCACTTTGTGGGAGTTTCATTGGAGTGACAGCAGATTAAATATCAGTTAGAGGTGATATCTCGTTCTGTCACTTCTAGGGAGCAGGTTGTTGTGTTGAGGAGGGAGGAAGGTCAGCTGAAGACGTGTGATCGGACGAGAGCTTCATAAATCAATGTTGTTATCAGTCGTTGTTAAAGAGAATATGTCAACGGTTTGTAGATTCAGAAAATAAGTTTCAGTTTTCCTTCAAGTCAGGAGTCAAATCAATCCAAACATAAAAACAGATTCAAATAGTTAATCACGATTAATTGCAAATAATCAAAAATTTTTGTATCTGGTCAAAATGTACCTTAAAGGGAGATTTGTCAAGTTTTAATTTTAATTTAATACTCTTATCAACATGCGAGTGGGCAAATATGCTACTTTATGCAAATGTATGTATATATTTATTATTGGGAATCAATTAACAACCCAAAACAATGACAAATATTGTCCAGAAACCCTCACAGGTACTGCATTTAGCATAAAAAATATACTCAAATCACGAGGTCAAGGGACCCCTTTGAAAATGGTCATGCCAGTTTTTCCTCGCCAAAATTTTACGCAAGTTTGGAGCGTAATTTAGTTATGTTTTCTAGTTTCATATGATACCAGTATCTTCACTCTAGCGTTAAAACTGAGCCCGCTGTTTATTGGAATAAAGATTTAGGAAACTGAATGAAAGAAGTCAGGACTCACAGATCAACATCTGTAACATCTGTTAAACAGAAGAAGTTGCAGAAACAAGAGACATATGTTGTTGTTGTTGTTGTTGTTGTTGTTGGGAGTGTCTGCAGCGTACTGCGCTGTGATTGGTTCATTCTGCTTCGTGTTACAGTCTGTTATCACCAATAGAATGAAAGTTGAAAACACCACTAATAAAAGCTTTAGTCGGCTATTCGTTTCTGTGTGGTTGTCTCCAGGTATTAGCCACGTCCCGAAGGCTGAAAATTAATAGTTTCTCTACTTTTTAATTCCTTTTTATCCAATAAATACTAAAAGGCGACTGCAGGGTCACTGATTAATATGATGAGAGAGAGAATCAACAAAAAAATAAACTATTTTTTTGCTGAATTAAAAGCATCTTTGGCTTTAATAAGTTAATGTAAATGTCTTTGTTGCTCTTCTTCTGCTGCATTTCATCCTCCAGGAGGACTTTAATATTAATATTAATCAAACTGAAGAAGCGTCTCGTAGGAGTTGGTGTGAATCAGACTTTCGGGGTGTTTGGTGACCCCTCGGTGACCCCGTCAGAGGAAAAGTGCTGCTTCAGATTCAGGACATAGATCTGAAAGGAGCCGAGCAGCATTTGGTGGTTCGGTTTTTAATTTGGCAGGATGGAAAGTGAGACTTAAAGCTGTCATCGACACGAAGGTTTGGCAGGAAATGGATTTATCTGTCGCCAGCGTTTGAGCCAACAGGGTCAGCTGTAAAAATACTAATGAATATTTGCCGTCCCGACGTTCTCCTGAGGACTAAAAGAGCTCTTCATCAGCAGTTTAAAACTAAGTCCAACTGTTGAAACAAGTAGATGGTCCAAATGTTTCACAGACAGATCTGAGACTGAACTGCAAGCAGGTAGGTTTATTAAAAGCTGTGTTTTAAATCTGTGATAACTGAACACAAACATAGCAGATATTTGAGACTGATGCATGTGGCAGCTATCTGTATGGTTCCTGTTTGGTTTGGTTAATGTTAGAGAATGCTAGAGAATGGTGGTGGTGGTTGTTAAAAGGGTCGGTAGGAGATGTGAAGACATCATTTCAGAGCGTCTGTAACAGCATCACTTCCTCCTGACAGATACGAGTCTCTCAGGAGGAGGAAAAACCACCTTGATGATATCATCTCTACCTTCCTGGTTGTAATCTGTCTCCTGTGACTCTGTTAGAGTATCACTCTAAATCTCTCCACGTTGGCCTCTCAATGAAATGTGTTGCTGCTTGTTGGTTTTTATTTTTAGGGAAGGATTCCTTGTTGTGGTAGTTTATTGCTGGTTATCGGGGTGTAAAGGTAAAGCTGTTCCCAGAGGAGCTTTCTGAAACTGCTGAAGCTGGATTCAACAATGTTTGTCTTTGAGAAACATTATAAAACACATGAATATCATATAATCAAATATAGATTGATGGAAAACCATCCTGTTATTTGACCAAAACCTACAAACGTCCGCTTTAAATACTGTTTCATTTAGTTCTGTTTGGACATGATGTCCTGCGTTGGTCACTGATGGCAGCAGCAGGTTAAGAGTTGATGTGATAGTTTGTTCCGTCTTGTTATTGTTCGTGCAGGTTGTTGCTGGTTTGAAGCCTCAGACGTGACTCCCATAAAACAAACCGTTATTGTGGACGTGGCCTCGATTCTGAGACTTTAAAAGGCTGAAGGGGTTAATCTCCTCCTGTGTGTGTGTGTGTGTGTGTGTGTGTGTGTGTGTGTGTGTGTGTGTGTGTGTGTGTGTGTGTGTGTGTGTGTGTGTGTGTGTCCTTGAGCAGTTGGCGAGGGAGGGGGGGAAGCTGTTCGTCTGTTTTTGGATTAAATCCGATAAGATTCGACCTCCTCCCCGTTTCCCTCCAGACTTCATCCCCCCGCCTGGAAAACCTCTAAACCCCCCAACGCTCGTGTGTGTGTGTGTGTGTGTGTGTGTGTGTGTGTGCATGTGTGTGTGTGTGTGTGCTTCCTCCTATCCAACACCAGCAGATGATGTGTGCTGCCATGTGAAGGCATGTCGCTAATGCTAATGCTAAGAGCCCTGACATGAATGCTTTAAAAGCTTCCTGTTGGTTTGTAACCAGACTGAACAGCTGGAGCTGCTGGAGTTTAAACATCATAATACATCATAACATAATAATACATCATCATTTATTAGTTGATTTATAATTTGTATTAAATCTGAATGTGTAAGTAGCAGAAAAATAGAAAAACTCAAGTAAATACAATATGACATGTATTCAAAAGAACAAATTCTTAAATATTTATTTTAATATTTCTCTCTGTGATCATAAAAAGTGACCAAAATTTGAAGCTACTTAATGTTTCATGAATCACCTCGATCTCTACCTGTCTCAATAATTCATATTTTACAGCAACAAGCTGTTGACAACGTATCCTCATATAACAGTTTGTATGATGTCTTACGAAAAATTATACCCAATTTTTCTCAATGTCAATTTCCGCTCGTTACCTGCTTCCAGTCTTTTCAAAATAAACTTCCGTCTCCACAGGTTTGTTATGCAACATTTTCCCTCTTTTAGCTCTGTTTTTGGTCTCCACCACCGACTCCTGAGTGTCTCTTTAGTTGCTAGATGCTCCGCTATGTTCACCAGCTGGTCTCTAACGTGGTCTGTCTGCTGTTTGCTGCTACAGTTATCAGAGCTTGTTTGATGGAAGTGATTTAATGTCAGTCTCCTCTGGATCTAAAACATTTCCAACGTCTTTCAGTGTCTCACAAAACAAATCCTGTCCTGCTGGCGTTTTGTTCAGTTTGAACCCACTTTTAGAAGGTTAGACTACTAAGAAGAGTGTCCATGATAACTTTATAGCTAATGATAGCGCTTGCAGGTTCACTATCACGATGAATCAGAGTCTTTTTCTACCTGTCCTCCTGGTCTCGTCCTGCCTGCTTTTTGTCCCACTTTTTTTCCCTCCTGAAAGTTTCGATCTCCGTCTCTGACCTGGTTTCCTCCAAAACAAAATCAGCTGCGTGTCTGTGTGTGACGAAGTGGAAATGAAGGGAAGTAGATTGTGAAGCGTTGGGGGACCCTCCTATTGGTCATCTGGTCCTGGAGGTGGCCCACTTTGAGCCGGTATGATTCATTTGTTTTTTAAAACCGTGTCCCATATTGTGAGTTTCCATGTCTGCCCCAGAAAACCGGAGCTGAGGAGACTCCAAATGTTAGACGACGTGCCTCGTGTTCACCTGGGAGTTAAAAAAAGAGACGACAGATCATTACCTGAAGGTGATCTCTGAAGTCTGGAGGGTCCGGTCCGTTAAAGTGTTCTCATTTTGTCAAGCGAGGACTTAAGAGGCTCGATTCAGACTCCCTGTTGGAGGGGCGTCGCTGCTTCCTGCTGAATAAATGACTCCACGCTGCAGTTAAAGGATCATTCCACTGTGTTCCTGTAGTGTTGCCCGTCAGACAATAAACATCCATCACAGTTTAAAGTCCAAGTCCTCTTTAACTTTGACCTTCTGTTCTCACTGTAGTCGTGTTCCCAGACTGGAGTCCTGGGATGAGTCTCAGTTAGTGTTGGAGTACTCGAGATCGCTCTTGGTCTCAAGACCACTTTTTGAAGGTCTCGGTCTTCTCTCGATAGGCTGACCTTCAATGCTTTGAAGCTTCGACCGTTGCCATGGTAATCGACCTCCAAATCAGTATTCAAGTGCTTCGTTTTTGTATGTATGTTATAATAATGTAAAAAGAAAAACGAAATAGCCGATGAAATAAAGAATAATCCCACAATTCATATTCAACATCAATTATTATTAGAGCTGTCAAAGTTAATAACAACACGTTAACGCAACTTGTGATTTTTAGGTTGTAGTGGGCTCAGTTTTAAAGCTAGAGTGAAGATACTGGTATCATTGAAACTAGAAAAACCTAAAGAATCTATTGGTACCAACCATGTCATACTAGCTTGTCGTGAAGGAGGATAAATAACGCTCCAAACCTATGCTAAATTTTGGCGAGGAAAAACTTTCATGGCCATTTTCAAAGGGGTCCCTTGACCTCTGACCTCAAGATATGTGTGAGGGTTTTTGTCCAAAATCAAAAATGTCTGAAATGTCTGAATATTGTTCAAAAAATGTCTGAAAATGTCCAAAAAAAAAAATTTCCCAAAAAAGTCTGGAAGAAATATCCAAAAGAAAGGCAGAAGAAAGGTCCGATACTGGTATCATATGAAACTAGAAAACCTAATGAATCCATTGGTACCGACCATATCGTACCAGCTTTTTCTTACTAGAAAAAGGTCAAGAAGCGTGTGCTCATTTGTATATAATAGTAATAATCTACAATTAAAACCCTGTACCCTGTGAGTCATTCATGGAGCTCTCCAAGTCACTGCATGTTCTACAACACTGTCATGTAAATATTTCAGAATAAAAGCCTTGTGTTAACAAATGAAGGAATTCTGTCCACAGAAAAAAAAAAGCTTGAGGGCTTTTATTTTGAAGCAGGAAGTGTTGATTTAAAAATAAATCTTTCCTCTTTTTCATGTCGGTGACGTATTCTACAGATGTCTAGACATTGAAACTGTAGTAATGTTGCTGGTATGATGTCAATATACAGTCAATAGATCACTTTCACTGTCTGATGTTGCTGTGAACAAAACTAAAATAATAAATAAAACCAATGTTGTAATAAACTAGAATTATCTTTTAAGGTGTGTATTTAACAGTAAAACATCGTACGGACTTGGTCTGGTGGGTTTGAATGAGGTTTTGTGTAAAATAAAAATACCTTATTTTAAAAGTTCCTGCCGTATTTGAGCATGAAAATCAAAGACTTATGTTCCAAAATGAGGTTCAAATTCAAATATTAGCCCACTGGAGGCTGCATAAAGCTCCAAAATGATATATTTTTTAAATTGTTCCTAATCCATAATCCATATCTGGTGATGTAATCCACGTTCCATACGTTTGCTGGTAACATGTTGATGTGCTGAAACTGTCCGTGTGTTATTTATTGACTGTTTAAAAACATGCTACGTAACATGAAACCAGATTAAACTACAGATTTATTTCACACACACACACACACAGGCTTGATGTACACATTCTTCAGGACTGGAGGTTTGAGATTAAAAACTCTGGGCCCTCCACATGTTCAAAGCAGTGGATTGTGGGTAGTTAAAACCCAGCAGCGACTTAGAGAAGCTATTTTAGTTTGATCAGATTCCTCGCAGAGAGACGACTGAGGGGACGAATATTTAAATGACATGTAAATGAACCTGAGGAGCCGAGTGTGTAGTCTCACGCCGAGTCTGAATCTCAGCTTCAAGATAAAGCATGGCGACTGTTTCAGGGTCTCTACTGGGACTGGGAGGGACTGTTTCAGGGTCTCTACTGGGACCGGGAGGGACTGTTTCAGGGTCTCTACTGGGACCGGGAGGGACTGTTTCAGGGTCTCTACTGGGACTGGGAGGGACTGTTTCAGGGTCTCTACTGGGACTGGGAGGGACTGTTTCAGGGTCTCTACTGGGACCGGGAGGGACTGTTTCAGGGTCTCTACTGGGACCGGGAGGGACTGTTTCAGGGTCTCTACTGGGACTGGGAGGGACTGTTTCAGGGTCTCTACTGGAACTGGGAGGGACTGTTTCAGTGTCTCTACTGGGACTAGGAGGGACTGTTTCAGGGTCTCTACTGGGACTGGGAGGGACTGCTTCAGGGTCTCTACTGGGACTGGGAGGGACTGTTTCAGGGTCTCTGCTGGGACTGGGAGGGACTGTTTCAGGGTCTCTACTGGGACTGGGAGTGACTGTTTCAGGGTCTCTGCTGGGACTGGGAGGGACTGTTTCAGGGTCTCTACTGGGACTGGGAGGGACTGTTTTAGGGTCTCTGGTGGGACTGGGAGGGACTGTTTCAGGGTCTCTACTGGGACTGGGAGGGACTGTTTTAGGGTCTCTGGTGGGACTGGGAGCAACTGTTTCAGGGTCTCTGCTGGGACCGGGAGGGACTGTTTCAGGGTCTCTACTTGGACTGGGAGGGACTGTTTCAGGGTCTCTACTGGGACTAGGAGGGACTGCTTCAGGGTCTCTCCTGGGACTGGGAGGGACTGTTTCAGGGTCTCTGGTGGGACTGGGAGGGATTTAGTTTTACTTTTGTACGTCTCTTTGTAGGCGGATGTTTTACCGGCGTTCGGTAGTCACTTTCAGTCCAAAATGGCGGAGGCGTAGCTCTGCTGCTGGGCGCTGATGTTGATCAGTTTCACTTCTAATCGATATACGTTATTTGGTGAAACTGAATCACCTGCTCAGCTGTTTTCCAATCATCATCATCCTCCTCTTCTTCTTCCTCTCTCTCTCTCTCTCTCTCCTCTCTTCCTGTAGTTTGAGCTTTAATTCAATCAGTGTGTTTGTAGCCTCAGAGTGAGAGATTGTGTTCATTAAAAAAATCCTGATTAGTCCACAAGACTGATTAGTGTGTATGTGTGTGTATGTGTGTGTGTGTTGTCCATTAGTCTCCACTTGAAGCCCCCCCCCTCCTGCCCTCTCATTTGTCTAATGGATGAAGACTTAAGCCCCCTTAAAACACAACGTGCACGCTCACCACTTGCGCACGTCAATCCATTAATTAGCTTAAGTGGACCCTCAGGCTTCCTCCTCCTCCTCCTCCTCCTCTTCCTCCTCTTCTTCTTCCTGAAGACAACAGCTCCGTCCGTCCCTCCTTCCTGTCGCTCATAAACTCTCATTAGTGATTTCTGTCTGTCGTGCCTCACTCTTCTTCCTCCTCCTCTTCCTCCTCCTCTTCCTCCTCTTCCTCTCTGAGAGGTCTCCAGGCAGGTTTCCAGCTTTTCCTGCCTAATTCGAGTGATTCAGCTGAGCGTCAGGAATCTCAGCGCTGCCTCTCGACCGTCTTCATCTTCTTCATCATCTTCTTCTTCTTCTTCTTCTTCTTGTTCTTCATCTTTTTCTTTTTTGTCTTCGTTTTCATCTTCTTCTTCTTCTTCCTCTACTTTGTCTTCATGTTCTTCGTCTTTATCTTCTTTTTCATCTTTTTCTTCATTGTCGTCTTCTTCGTTTTCATCTCCTTCCTTTTCTTCATCTTCTTCCTCGTTGTCGTCGTCTTCTTTTTCTTCTCCTCCTTTTCTTCTTTGTCTTCTTCTTCTTCCTCTTCCTCTTGATTTTTGTCTCTGTTTTTCCGTGTGCTTTTTCTGTGCTTCCGTAGACACCGGCAGAGCGATTATTAGTCGGCAGGATGTGGTACGTAGCGGGACGGTGCTCAATATGAGGCCCTGGGACGGACGGGGGGATGCTGAGGGAGGCCAGGAGGTCTGTCGAGGGAGACGTTCAAGGAACCAAGGAAGTCGACTTTAAGAGCATCGTGCAAAAAAAAGTTACAAAATAAGTGTTCTTAGTGACTTTTCAGTATTTTGGTTGAGTCCTTGTTTGACCTTCAGAAACATCAGAAACTGCTGTGAAGCGTCCAGACGTTTCCTCTTAAGGACAAAAATAAACCAGACATAGCGCCGCCGTGCATTGTGGGTAAAGTGCGGAGAAAGGCGAGTGGCCGAGGCTGCGAGGGTTTAATGTGTGTGTGAAAGAGCAGCGTTCATCAGTGAGGAATGCTGGGAAACTGGAGGACGCAGGAACAAAGTTTATCTGAGAGGCTGTGAAGAAAAAACACAAAAAAACACAGAAAAAACATTCCTGAATGTCAGCTTATCACACACGCACACACACACACACACACACAAACACGCACACACGCACGCACACACACACACACACACACACACACACACACACACACACACGCACACACGCACACACACACACAAACACGCACGCACGCACGCACACACACACACACACACACACACACACACACACAAACACGCACACACGCACGCACACACACACACACACACACACACACACACAAACACAGAGGAGGGTTCATTGTCTGATGGCTTTTTAGGGACTTTGTTCAGAGTTTCTGAGAGGAAACTTTTTTAATACATCATATTATCATCAGGCTGTTCTCATACTCTGTTGGTAGCTATACCTATGAAAAGTAATACACTGTAATTCACATATATCCCACCAAACCATTCTAGTGTAATCCACGTTATTGTGAGCCGGGACAGGTGACATAGTATAGAGAGCGACAAACGCAGCGTTGGGAGGAAGTCGAGTGGATGGGTGGGTCTAAAAACACCAGACGAGGAGATCTCTATTGGTGCCCCGTGTGAAACCAAGAGTTTTATTTGTCACGCAACTTCTGTAGTTATTTGAACCCAAACCGCCATCTTTTCTTGAACCTAATTAAATAGTTTCCTGTGAGGACGGAAGTTTATTTTGAAGAGACTGTATCCATGTAACGAGCGGAAATTGACACATGTTGCTGGACATATTTTTTCTTTAGATATCATACGAACCGTTGTATGAGGATATGTTGATTAATTGATTTATCTTTAGTCTAAATAGTTATCAGTCGCTATGAGCCCCATAAATGTGGTTCAATAGGGGCCTACTACACCTACTAGTAGGTTTTATCATCTATTCACATGATAGATGACCGAAAGAAGGTATAAAAGAACACGTCACGCAACCCTCTTAATCATGACAGGAGCAGAATAGGAAGTCAGGCGCTGTAGTATAGACAGTGGGAAACTCCATAAGGGGTGGAGGTCGGGGATGATGGATAATGAATAATATATTATGTCCTTTAGTTTGGAGGATTTGTTTAATTAAATTGAGTTTCAACAGCCTGTAACTCGAACCAATCAGGTCAAACATCAGAAATGAACCAGCACAATTTGTATACTTATTGAACTAGTTGTGATAGTTAATATATTTAATATTGTGTCATTATTAACTCTGTTCTGAGACGTTCTGTCAGCCGGTGGAGATGAGACCAGTTCACTTTGGAAAATAGTGTGAATGAATATAAAGAAATATACATGAAATAGTATAAAACACTCAGAATAAGAAGCTTCTTCTTCTTTTCCTTTTTTTCTTTTTAGACTTCATTCCTTCCTTCCTTCCTTCCTCGCATCCTTCCTTCCTTCCTCCGTTCATATCCTTTTATCCGTCTGGTCTCTCCATCACTCTTCTTCTCTCTCTCACGTCTCAAGGTTTCTGTGTCCTTCCAAACTGAGACTGTAACACACACACACACACACACACACACACACACACACACACACACATACACACACATTGTGTGTTTCAGTGAGTCTTTGTCATTTCTTCCTGCTGTTTTCTTCCTCTCCCCATCCCCTCCTCTTCTTTTTTCCCCCACCTCACCCTCCTCCTTCCTTCTCCCTCTTGTCCTCTCATCTTCCTCATCACTCTCCTCTCCACCTACTTTTGTCTCTCTCCTCTCCTCTCTTTCTCTCTCCTCCTTCCTAACATATTCCTCTCTTCCCCTCTCCCTCTTGTCCTCTTTCTTCACCTCCTTTTCTTTTCTTCTCCTCTTCATTTCACCCTTCCTAAGGATCCACTTCCCCATCCACCCTCCTCCTCCTCCTCCCTCTTCTTCATCTTTGTCCTCTCTTGGTTTCCTCTTGTTGCCTCTGGCTCCCAGGTGATTGTCGGTGGTTGCTATGGTGTTGCCAGGTGGTTGCTAGGTGGTCTGGGTCATGTGACTCTCTGTTGTTGTGTCCGTTTGTGCTGAGTCATTAAGCTTCATTAATCTCTGTGTCTCCATGTTGATTAAAAACAACAACAACAACAACTTCTCTCTCTCTCTCTCTCTCTCTCTCTCTCTCTCTCTCTCTCTCTCTCTCTCTCTCTCTCTCTCTCTCTCTCTCTCTCTCTCTCTCTCTCTCTCTCTCTCTCTCTCTCTCTCTCTCTCTCTCTCTCTCTCTCTCTCTCTTTATTTAATCCTCATAAAAACACAGAAGATGTTTTCGCCCCCAAACCTTCGTCTTCAGACCGAACGAGAAACTGAGGAACTGAGAAACTGAGAAACTGAGAAACTGAGAAACTGAGAAACTGAGAAACTGAGAAACTCGCCGCTGCAGGAAACATTCAAACTTTTCTCTGGAACAACAAAAACAGCTGCTAAATCTGTTTTATTCTGCAACTTCACAGATTTTCTGAATAAAAAAAGTATAAAAACAATCTTAAACACAGACACATTATATTCAAAAAACAAGAATAATGACATAATAAAATACAGATTAAAAAAAATTAGGGCTGTCAATCGATTAAAAATATATTAATTGCGATAATCGCAAATTAATTGCAAATTTTTTTGTTCAAAATACCTTAAAGGGAGATTAGTCAAGTATTAATATTCTTATCAACGTGGGAGTGGAAAAAATATGCTGCTTTATGCAAACGTATGCATATTTTTTTTTTACTGGAAACAAACAAAACATGTTCCTGGAAGCTGCATCATGTAGTTTAATTAGGGTTTTAATAAGGGTACGGTATGCAAAATATTTCATTATATCAATATCCTTTGTGTTATCCAAAATGTAAAGATGCAGTTTTTGAATAAATGCTCAAATAAGAAATGTCCACATTTTGGGACATAATCTCCTCCCAGTGTGAAGGTTTGAATCATACATGTTCATAAATAAAGATTATTAGATGGATGTCAAAGAGTTAATGAGGCATAAAAAGCTCCTTAAAACAGAAATATAAGAAAGTATTTTATCTCACAGAGTGAAACGTCTGAATCTTCAGTTAAACACAATCAAATCCCAAATTAATTTAATCAAGATAAAGTCTTTTACGCACCACAAACAACACGAAAATGCTAAATACACGCCTGCAAATATAATATGTCTTGGGCTTTTATTGTGAAAGGTAATGCACAACGTGATTGGTTGATGCCTTCACGGTGCGAAAGCTCATAAAAATCAACGAGTACGTAAATCAAAAAGTATGTTTCTTTTTCCCCCGTGTAATAGTCACATTTTTTGTGTGAAAGTATTCGTGACAAAAACAGTTTAAAATCTATATTTTAAAGGCCCTAAGGCTCACTTCCTGTTTGTAAGCGCTCCAGCCTGCAGCTCTGTATTGATCCAGAGTTCCCAGTCGAACCACTCACAGCCTCCCAGTTTCACTTATCTTTAGCATTAGCAGTTAGCGTGTGAGCGTTTGATGTTTAGCCCGGGGCAGCTAGCTGTGCCGGTCAGGCTAACAGGGCTAACCGGGCTAACGCTGTGACTCTCTCTTATTCTATTATTCATAGTGAATCGCCCTCCGGCCTCGCGATCAATAATTCACACACACCTTCCTGTCAGCTGTGTGTCGGTAATCTTTCATCACTTTCTGCTTCATGAAATCACTCGTTGAGCCACCAAACAAAATATCATTTAACAGTAGAAATATGAGATGCTCCCTCAGAGACTCTGAGACTCTGAGTTCAGCTGGAGGGACGTTTCTATATCAACGTCTCTTCAGACGGAAAATCATTCTGACATTTACAGCAAACAGAGTGACGGCGTGAAGAGGCTGCTGTCTGTTAAAGGTTCAGTTCTCTATCCATCCATCTATCCATCAATCTATCCATCTATCCATCCATCTATCTATCTATCTATCCATCTATCCATCTATCCATCTATCTATCTAATTTATTTATTGTAGTGTACATAATGCTGTTGCGTGTTGAACTGATTCTTGGTTGATTTTCAGTTTAGTTTGGTTGAAGAGGAAAAATCAGCGTACGTTTTTTTCTGTCTAAGTGAAGAATAAAAACATGAGTCACTGGAAAATAAAAATAAAAATAAAAAAACCCATTTCCTTGAGAAATAGAGGAAGCTATAAAGAAGCTTTTTGTATTCAAATTTCAGAGAGATAGTGAGAATAAAAAGCCTTTAGTGCAGCGGGCGTCTCCTCCGGCTCCGTCTGCAGATGTTCATTTAATAAATCAGATTAAAATAAAACGTCTTCAGAGACTTTAGAGAGTCAATATGACTGTTAAAGAAAAGTTAGTTTATACAGGAA